>NC_058085.1:4415885-4708385 GCF_014858855.1 Bufo gargarizans
CCACTTTACAACATGAAGCCACTGCCGCTGCTCTCCGAAAGAAGCATGCCGATAGTACAGCAGAGTATGGGGAGCAAATTGATAATCTGCAACGGGTCAAACAGAAACTGGAAAAAGAGAAGAGTGAACTCAAGATGGAGATTGATGACCTTGCCAGCAACATGGAATCTGTCTCCAAATCTAAAGTAAGTGAAGACCATGGCATGATTTAAAGGATGTTCCAGCGATACTACTAATCCTAGTATCCTTGGTCATAGGATGGAAAACCTTTGTTTAGGTTTGCCTAAATAAGAAGTCTTGAATATATCTTTTATTTTACAGGCAAACTATGAGAAAATGTGCAGAACCCTTGAGGACCAATATAGTGAGATTAAAACCAAGGAAGAAGAGCATCTTAGAGTAATCAATGACCTAAATGTGCAGAGAGCTCGTCTTCAGACTGAAAATGGTAATAATCTTTATTCTTATTAATATTTCTTATTTAGCTTCACATACAGATGTGTCCTTGTCTGCCTTTCCCCTTGGCTCAACAGATTTCGAGGTGATTGTTTCGAGATGACCCGCTTTAAACAATAAAACACAAATCTTCTATATTCTGTTGGGAATTATTTAAACTATGTGTCTCTATATACCACGGGGGTAATTTATTAAGACTGGTGTTTTAGACGCCAGTCTTAATAAAGCTGCCGGAGGATCTGCCAAAGTTATGAGGCGCTATAACTTCAACATATCCAGTGCCAGTCTAAATGTAATGACAGTTTCCTACCAATCTTACATTTAGACCATTTTCTACGCCTAAGGGTCCATTCAGACGCCCGCAACTGTTTTGCGGTCCGCAAATTGCAGATCTGAAAAACACCGGACCACACATGGCCGGCACCCCAGTAGAAATGCCTTTACTTGTCCGTGTCTGTGGACAAGTAGGACATGCTCTATTTTTTTGCGGGGCTGTGGAACGTTAGTGCGGATGCGGACAGCACATTGTGCTGTCCGCATCCGCACTTCCGTTCTGTGGCCCCATTGAAAATGAATGGGTCCGCACCATTCCACAAAATTACGGAACGGATCCGGACCCATTCATACGGACGTGTGAATGGACCCTAAAACAGGAGAAGAAAATATTAAATGAAACGGACCGGCCGGCCGATCCCCTTTCCCGTCAACTTTTTTTAGACCTGGTGTGAGCGTGGAAAAGTTGCAGACTGCGGTGCAAATAACAGCAATCTGCACCAGAAATACACCTAATATAGGCATATTTCTGGATAATAAATGACCCCCTATGTCTCTATGGACACCTAGTTGTGATATCGATAGCAACCTTTTGAGATTTGCTAGCATGTCCTTAATGAACGAGCCCTTAATTAAATGTTCTCAGTGGCACAGGGGGACATAACTGTATATAATACCACATGCACCAATCGTGTTGCTGTTTATTTATACACAAAGGTGAATTCAGCCGCCAGCTTGAAGAGAAAGAATCATTAGTTTCCCAGCTCACCAGAGGGAAACAAGCTTTCACACAGCAACTTGAAGAGCTGAAGAGGCATCTGGAAGAGGAGACAAAGGTACACTGAACTTTTAACAAGAACCTGTCACATTGAATGTGGTGTCTGAGCTGCAGGCAGCACATTATAGAGCAGACACCAAGTTCATCATGACGGGTCTCCTTTAGGCAACATGACCTTCTTGGGTTGAATTATATCACTCAATTACATTTCAACATTTGTTTGTTATTTTCTCAAAGGCCAAGAATGCCCTGGCTCACGGTCTGCAATCTGCCCGCCATGATTGTGACCTACTCAGGGAACAATATGAAGAGGAACAGGAAGCCAAAGGAGAACTTCAACGTGCTCTCTCCAAGGCCAACAGCGAGGTTTCACAATGGAGAACAAAATATGAGACAGATGCCATCCAGCGCACAGAAGAACTGGAAGAAGCCAAGTAGGTTCCACAATCAATACTAAAAAGTTGATATCCAATTTACAAATAATTGATTATTATGGTCCTAGTGACACATCTGTTGTCAGGTCTAGGTGGACAGAGGATTCAAAATGACTTTGTAGATGCTATTTGATATTTTTTTTTAATAAAAGTAATTTATTCATGCACTTAGTCGTGGATTTCTTTGTGTGACAGGAAAAAGCTTGCTCAACGCCTCCAAGAAGCTGAGGAACAGATTGAGGCTGTGAACTCAAAATGTGCCTCTCTGGAGAAGACCAAACAAAGACTTCAATGTGAAGTTGAGGACCTGATGGTGGATGTAGAACGGTCAAATTCAGCCTGTGCAGCCCTTGATAAAAAGCAGAAGAACTTTGACAAGGTTTGTCCACCATGTCGTTTTCAGGTTGAAATTAGGCAGCATGCTGTGCGACTCCTTTTTAATTCATGTTTTCAACATTCAGGTGCTGTCAGAATGGAAGCAAAAATTTGAGGAGGCTCAGGCTGAATTAGAGTCTTCCCAGAAAGAGTCTAGGTCACTTAGCACTGAGGTCTTCAAGATGAAGAACTCATATGAAGAGGCATTAGACCAGCTTGAGACTCTGAAGAGAGAAAACAAGAACCTCCAACGTAAGCAAACATGCGAATGAGAATAATGGTATTGCAAATCAGCTCTCCTCCATAAAGAAGAAAACTGCTGATTCAGGGTTGGCCCTTATCAATACAATTTATGGGTTTGTATCTCATCCAGACAACCAGTAGCCTGATCTGTACTGACAGGAGGCAAGAACCCCCAAAAGTCTGTCAATGGATGGGTGTCTATTCTTTCTGAAGGGGAGTTAATTTACATACTTTTTTCCCCCATTAAAGTCTTCATACATCAGCAAGATCGCTTTAATGAAACCTGAACCCACCAGGTCTTCATAGTTATCATATTTAACCATTTTATGAATATCTTAAAGATTATGCAAAGCAGTAGATAATTGGATAATTATTATTATAATTTTCTTATTTAGAGGAGATCTCAGATCTGACAGAACAAATTGCAGAGTCAGGAAAAACTGTCCACGAACTGGAAAAGGCCAAGAAAACAATAGAGCAGGAGAAGTCTGAGCTACAGTCATCCTTAGAAGAAGCTGAAGCATCACTGGAGCATGAAGAAGCTAAGATTCTCCGAGTACAACTTGAGCTGACACAAATCAAATCTGAAATTGATAGAAAGATTGCAGAAAAAGATGAAGAGATTGAGCAAATAAAGAGAAACAGCCAGAGAGCCTTGGACTCCATGCAGAGGCACTTTGGATTCTGAGATCAAAAGCAGGAATGAGGCTCGGAAGACTGAAGAAGAAGATGGAGGGAGATCTTAATGAGATGGAGATACAATTAAGCCATGCCAACCGCCAGGCCGCAGAGGCCCAGAAACAACTCAGGAACGTACAGGGACAACTGAAGGTATAAAATTTAAGGATGAATGCTGCTGGAATTTAAGACAAGATGACCCATTTGGTAACTTACTGAATCATTTCTTACTTAGGATGCCCAGCTGCATCTTGACGATGCAATTAGAGGAAATGAAGACTTGAAGGAACAAATTGCGATTTCTGAAAGGAGGAATAATCTCATGTCTGTAGAAATTGAAGAGATGAGGTCTGCCCTAGAACAGACAGAACGTGCACGCAAAGTGGCAGAACATGAGCTCCTGGATGTCACTGAGCGTGTTCAGCTGCTCCACTCCCAGGTAAGAAAGATTTCATTCTGTCTCAGAAATTTTAAGCAACTTTTATGTTAGAATAAGAATTGCCTAATAAATTGCCCTTTATTCTACCAGAACACCAGCTATATAAACACTAAGAAGAAGCTGGAAGCTGATCTCTCTCAACTGCAAAGTGAGGTGGAAGAGTCTATCCAAGAATCCAGGAATGCAGAAGAAAAAGCTAAGAAGGCCATCACAGATGTAAGCTTTCATACCCAACTGTACGATGAAATTGAAATAAACTAAAATGTGCTTAAATAATTCTCTGTCACATTGAACTTTGTCAGGCTGCCATGATGGCTGAAGAGCTAAAGAAGGAACAGGATACCAGCTCTCACCTTGAAAGGATGAAGAAGAACCTTGAGCAGTCAGTAAAGGATCTTCAGCATCGCCTTGATGAAGCTGAGCAGCTGGCACTGAAAGGTGGCAAGAAGCAGCTTCAGAAACTGGAGGCCAGGGTGAGTCAATGGTGTTATAGTTAAAATAAAGGTAAAGATGAAAGTGAAATGCGAGCAAGTTCTATGAGATATCTATGGTCTAGAAATGCCTTTACAATACATTTATGATAATTATAATGAATTTCAGGTACGTGAACTTGAAAATGAGCTTGATGCAGAACAGAAGAGGAGTTCTGATGCTGTGAAGGGTGTGCGTAAATTTGAGAGAAGAGTCAAGGAACTGACCTACCAGGTTTGTAGCGTTTTTAATAAGCTCTTGCATTTTAAGGGATTCCTGAGGTCACATGGGACATTTTTTTAAATACCCCCAAACTGAATGTACTTCTCTAGAAAATTGGATAGTGTTCTCATATTATATGGATGTCTGAGCCCATTGGTTCTATAGAAGGGTAGAATTTCATACAGGGTGGACAGACATTGGAAAGGGAAATGCATGATCAACCCTCTTCTATATTGAAGACAGGGGTCATTAGCCAAAACAAGTTTTAATTTTATTGTATTTTTTTCATTTTACAGTCTGAAGAGGACAAGAAGAATGTGTTCAGGCTTCAGGACTTAGTTGACAAGTTGCAAATCAAAGTCAAAGCTTACAAGAGACAAGCAGAAGACGTAGTAAGTAGATCACCTCCACTGTTGTTGAAAAGGTTTCTTTTAGATGAAACACAAATATATGAGAATTTCTCATAACTAATCCTGTATCTAATTATTTAGGAGGAACAGGCCAACGTCCATCTGTCCAGATTCAGGAAGACTCAACATGAGCTGGAAGAGGCCGAGGAACGTGCTGACATTGCAGAATCCCAGGTCAACAAACTAAGAGCCAAGAGCCGTGACATTGTCAAGGTGAGGTCTTGGGTTTCAAAACTCCCTTTTAATATGGGTATTATGACTATAAATAGGTTTATATGGAATCACACCTACATGACACTTATTGTGGTGTCCAATAGCATGTCCAGTCTAGAAGAACCTTGGGAGTGCTCAGTGTGAATTACTAAATTAAGTGTGATGGGGTTCATTGAAGACCTGTCCCATGTTATTAATTCTGTTTCATTTTAGACAAATGTCGGTCAAACTCACCAATTTTGGCAGGACCGGCCAAATATATATTGCAGATAAGGCCTTCAGCCCTACGGCAGATATCAGGGAGATATGGATCCGACATGTTGAATTACAACTACTTGATCCTTTTGTTGTTGGTCAATAAGCCTCTGCCAGAGGTGTTCTCTCTTCAGGACACACATGCATGCTCAGCCGGGCTGAGTAGCCATGTGTATTGGGGGTCGGAAGAGATAGCTATCACCCAAACAAGCTTTTAGGCAGGCCATATGCATTAGAGATCTCAAGCCAAAATGCTCATTAGGCTGATAGCTGTTCCTCTCAAACCTCCCCTATACATATACACACTTGACTTGGCCAAGCATGCATGTTTTCTTAATGGCGAGACTGGAATAAACTGCTGCCAGATACCTGAGGTGGAGAAGTATATCTCTTGAGAACAAAGTGGTCTGACATGTTGAAATCCAACTAACCGATAATTCTTTCACAATTTTCCACTGTTGGAGAGAGTTGGGTCATGGCCATGTACATCAGATGGTCACCTGGTCCTGCTGAGATTGAAAGCTTTGACCAACAGTCATTGCACGTCTATGGCCAGCAGCTTTACGGAACAGGGATTCACAGACAAGATTAAATACTGTATTTATGATTCCACAAATGAACAGATCTTTTCATTAATTAATTAAGGGGATTGGGTTTTTCTAAGTTCAGATAATATCAGGCATGGCATTGACAGTAGAAACTACGAGATTCATCAACATCAGTTACTTTATGAAGCACCTTTGTATACAGTGTCTACTGGAGTTAATACTTGTCTTCTTTTTATTCCAGAAAGCAGAAGAGTAAAGAGGACACACCATAATTTACAGAAGACGTTCATATAATATGGGCTTTGCTGTAATGCTCTTACGTATTTAATTCTATATGTTTAGCTCTAGGTGCAAATAAAATTTTAAAAATAAGAGATTGCGTTGGTGATTCTTAATTTCTATTCTGTTAATCTGTAACACTGTGTTACTGTGGTGGCCTGAGGCTAACGCTGCTCTGTTCACCGGCCCCCATCCCGCAGACCCACCTCCCACATCTTCCCGGCAGGTGCAGCTGGCAGGGGTATCTCTGTTCTGCTTTCTGACTCAGCCTCCCGCTGTCTCCTGCTCTTAAAGGGCTAACTTGCACACACCCTAGTCTTAACCAGCCAATGGCTGGCAACCTTGGGGCACTTAAGACACTTCCTCAGTTCCTAGTTTGATAGTGTCCTGCAAAGATGTGTTGTATTAGATTTGTCTGCTTATGTACTGACTTCTGCCCATTTCCTGGATATTGAACCTCCACTGCCTGACCTGACTCAATCTTCATATTGACCCTTTTCTGCCTGCACTGACTTCAGACTGTTCACTGGAATTCAAATACTCTGCCTGCCCTGACCTCAGCCTGTTTATCTGATTGCAAGTACTATTCATAAAAATACATTCCAAATTGTTCACTTATATGTTCTTGAAATATTAGAGCCCAGACAACAAAAATATCATACCAAACTTCATGTGAAGCTACCTAACTAGTCTGCAGATGAAGCTCTCAGAACAGCCTGGTCTACAAAGCCATACCGGTCAATGGCTTGGATCAATATCATACATGCAGCAACTTTATCTCTCTACAAATATCACATGTACCTTACCCATGTGAACCAATAGAATGTAACTTAAAATAAATTCACATCTATAGATTAAGTCTGTTACCAAGAAACCAAAGTCTAAAATGTTTGTAGAACATCTCCCAGATCTCTAGTCATTAGGAACCTTCATGTATGATAAGGGGAGTCCGTGTAATCTGTGGCACTGCAGTTTTAACAAATAAGATACCAAATAAAGAGAGTTGCAAGAACTGGTTGGGGATTGGTGGATACCTACTCAGGGGTGGGGCCTAGATCATTTTACTATAAAATTGTATCCAATATTCAAGTCAGTTTTGAAAATATTCCTCAAACATCCTCACAATGTAAAAGTGACAGACGAGATATATCCTGTACTCGACAAGCATAATGTATTACAGCAACTAGGAACCTTACATGACGAGATGAGTCCATACTGCCCTCTACTGGACATTGTCCCACCCTAGTATACCAAGATCAAACCAGGGTTTCTGCTTGATCCAGTCCTTTGTGGCACCATGGCCAAGCTTACTGGGAACCGTTACGGTAGTAGAGACAGAAGTTGATTTCAGATTTAATATTTCAGGGGCCCCTGACGAAGCTCTAGGAGTGAAACCCGGGTCGGGCAGAAGTAGCAGACGCTGGGAATTTTATGCGTTTTAACAATTGTCTTTTAAGAGAGTTGTCTTGTAAGTACGGACAAATAAAAAGTTTTATACAAATATATACGGAGCTTCACTATTGCAGAAGCCATTCTTGTCCACAGAAAATTTGCAGAACCTGAAGAAGAGGAATACAGATTTGTCTGAGGTATACACCATTTGAGACCGTGTGGGGATCCAACCAGATTGCATAGAAACGTGGCTGTTCCGACAGAACAAGAACAACTTACCGCGGAAAGATTACATTCACGCTCTGTTTTTTTCGCATTGTGTGAGTATAACCAGTGCAATGCAGGTTACTGTTACATACGGACTCACACTATTATAATTTCATTGGTTGCAGGATATCTATTTGAGGGATATTTGCAGCCCTCGGCTCTCTCTGCAAACGAGGAAGTAGGAAGGATTAAGAACTTGCATACTGACCTGGACCAGAAGCGCGGTCCGAACCCCATATATTGTACCTGTTTATAACGTGATTGAACCCACATCACTTTTTCGGACCTGCTGCATAGCATTATTGCGGACTGGTGATATATTTATTTCCTTAAGGTGTCATTGTATACTGTGCAGTGCTGCACACTAGCTATTTGGCCACCAGGTGGCATTGTACTCAGCAGTGTTGCACACTAGCTATTTGACCACCAGGTAGCGTTGTACTCCGTAGTGCTACACACTAGCTATTTGGCCACCAGGTGGCATTGTACTCCTCAGTACTGCACACTAGCTATTTGGCCACCATGTGGCGTTGTATACTGCGCAGTGCTGTACACTAGCTATTTGGCCACCAGGTGGCATTGTACTCCGCCGTGTTGCACACTAGCTATTTGGCCACCAGGTGGCGTTGTACTCCGTAGTGCTACACACTAGCTATTTGGCCACCAGGTGGCATTGTACTCCTCAGTGCTGCACACTAGCTATTTGGCCACCATGTGGCGTTGTACTCCACAGTGTTGCACACTAGCTATTTGGCCACCATGTGCGTTGTATACTGCGCAGTGCTGTACACTAGCTATTTGGCCACCAGGTGGCATTGTACTCCGCCGTGTTGCACACTAGCTATTTGGCCACCAGGTGGCGTTGTACTCCGCAGTGCTGCACACTAGCTATTTGGCCACCAGGTGATGTTGTACTCTGCAGTGCTGCACACTAGCTATTTGGCCACCAGGTGATGTTGTACTTTGCAGTGCTGCACACTAGCTATTTGGCCACCAGGTGGTGTTGTACTCTGCAGTGCTGCACACTAGCTATTTGGCCACCAGGTGGCATTGTACTCCTCAGTGCTGCTCACTAGCTATTTGGCCACCAGGTGGCATTGTACTCCTCAGTGCTGCACACTAGCTATTTGGCCACAAGGTGGCATTGTACTCCTCAGAGCTGCACACTAGCTATTTGGCCACCAGGTGGCATTGTACTCCGCAGTGCTGCACACTAGCTATTTGGCCACCAGTGGTGTTGTACTCCGCAGTGCTGCACACTAGCTATTTGGCCACCAGGTGGCGTTGTACCCTGCTGTGCTGCACACTAGCTATTTGGCCACCAGATGGTGGGTGTTGTACTACGCAGCGCTGCACACTAGATATATGACCACCAGGTGGCATTGTACCCTGCTGTGCTGCACAATAGCTATTTGGCCACCAGATGGTGTTGTACTCTGCAGCGCTGCACACTAGCTATATGACCACCAGGTGGCGCTGTACTCCGCAGTGCTGCACACTAGATATTTGGCCACCAGGTGGCGTTGTACTCTGCAGTGCCCGATGATATAATGGGCAGGAAGGTGGTTATTGGGCTCATTATCAGGTCTCTAATACTTTACCCCATGTAATGGGAAACCATTAGAACCTAAGCTCGGTGCTGTATCTGACTCTAAGCCAGGTTCTGTTCACTTCCGTGTCTGAGCCTGTACTGTAGAGTCGGCATGTTTACCAGGAGCACTGGGTACAACCACATCAAACACATGTAAATAAGAAGTGGAAAATACTAATATATAGATTTTAGATATATAGATAGATAATAGATAAATGAATAGATAGATAAAATACAAAAAAAGGGCAGCACTCCATAGTAAAAATTAAAAAACATTTTTTTCACCCATGTGGTGCAGCAACGTTTCAGCTCAGCAATAGAGCCTTTCTCATTCTCATGGGTGAATAAAGGGTTTTCATTTTTACTATGGAGTGCTGCCCTTTTTAGTATTTCATGTAGTGGGTAATTGCTTATTCCCATAGGGCATTGCACCCGCTTATTGCTATTGTCTGTGCTGCCATTTTTTCTTATTAGATAGATAGATAGACTCTATATGAGATAATAGATTGCTACATAGTAAATAGATATAATACATAGATAATAGATTGATATATAAATAGAGTATATAGATGATAGGAGATAGATTTATAGACAGATAAGAGGTAATAGATAAACAGATAATAGATTGATATATAGTAAATGGATGAGATCTGAGAGTTAAATCAATCAATCAATAAATAAATATCATATATATATATAGTAAGTTGATCAATGTGAGATATAATTTAAATAGAACAGATGACAGATAATAGACAGATTCATTGATAGGATGGATAGATAGATAATAGATAATAGATAGATAGATAGATATTGATAGAAAGATAGATAGATAGAGAGATATTGGATAAATAGATAGATATGGGATAGATCAATAGATAGACGCATATATATATATATATATATATATATGCGATAGATAGATAGATAGATAATGATAGATAGATAAATAGATAGATAATGATAGATAATAGATAGATAATAGATAGATAGATATAGATAGATAGATAATGATAGATAATAGATAGATAGATAGATAGATAGATAATGATAATGATAGATAATAGATAGATAGATAATGATAGATAGATAGTAGGAGATAGATAGATGATAGATAGGAATAGATAGATAGATATAAGATAGAAATAGATAGATAGTAGATAGATAGATAGATAGATAATAGATAGATAGAAATAGATAGATAAGAGATAGATGATAGATAGATAGTAATAGATAGATAGATAGATAGATAGATAGATAGATAGATAATGATAGATAGATAGATAGATAGATAGTAGATAGATAGATAGAAGTAGGAGATAGATAGATAATGATAGAAGATAGATAGATACTGATAGATAGATAGATAGATATTGGATGGATGAAGATAGATTGATTATGATAGATAGATAATAGATAGACCGATAGATATGCGATAGATAGAAAGATAGATATAGATAATTAGATAGATATGAGATAGATAGATATAGATAATTAGATAGATATGAGATAGATAGATATAGATAATTAGATAGATGATGACAATATTTATGTGTAAAATCTGGGCACGATATATTTTTCATTCGGTAGGCAGCGGTACAGCCGACCCCGACCTCTCCTCCGCGGAGGTCCCTGGATCCAGCTTTCCTCTCTGCTCTGCAAACAATGAGGGAGATTCACTAAATAAAACGCTGTAGAATTCTGAATTTCTTACGTGTTTTAGGGCGCTTTTAGATGACCATAGTGTTTTGCGGATCAACAAAACACGAATACCGGCCGTGTGCATTCTGCAAATTGCAGACCCCACATGGCCACAACCATAATAGAAAATGCCTATGCTTATCCGCGATTGCAGGCAAGAATAGGATATGTTCTATCTTTTCTACGGAGCCATGGAATGGAACCACGGATGCGGACAGCGGACCCATAAAAATTGCGGAATGGAGGTGGACTCATTCAGACGGCCCTCTGTATGAGCCCTTAGACACTTTTACACCGAACCTCAATAGTTTATTGGTGTAACGTGTGGCAGCCATGAGGTGATGTAAGGAAGAGGAGAACATCTGCCATGCCTCACAAGTGGTGCCAAATGTGCACGCGCCATTTTTAGATGTTTGGTGTAATTTCACCTTTTCTGGCAAAATGCTGCTGAATCTCCCCCAATTAATCTGGAAAGGCTCAATATAAGACAAGCAGGACAAAAAAACCTGTAAAGTCTGAGTGCCCATAAGGACGCTAACTCAATCAAGACAAATCTATATCCAGAGAAGTAGAAAAGAGATATTACTAAAGTGCAGAGTCTTTATATCACTATACTATTATCATAGTTTGAGCTGACGATCGGGAGCAGTGTGGTTCACCGCCTTACCTTCTGAGTTCGGGGCCGTGCAGGGGGCTGACACGTTGCCTCCAGACCTCTTATATACCCTCATCTGTAATCATAGTAATAATGAAATCTATATTTGGCAATTAGTACTGGATGCAATAAAATCCAGCTGGAGAAGTGATGACGCAGGGAGGATTCTACTGGTGTCGGGCATTAGGAGACCTTCTTAACAGAACATATGGACAAGTCATTTTTGCACAAGCATCATCTCGGGTTTTCCTAGGTCAAACTTTTCCCAATGTGACCTACCACCTCCCCGGAATACATTCTGTCACTTACAAAGTGGACAGAATTTGGCAGCCTCTACACGATACAAGTTCACAACGTTTTCTAGCAAAGATTTAACTCAAAAGTAGTTGCTCGAAGAGAACAAAAGAAGTCAAAAGGAACTTTTTTAATGGAGGAAAAATGTATAATATAGACAATTATTTAGATGCAGGATTTTACAATCAAATTCAGTCTGATGTCTAAAAATACAAAAATACTCAAAAAAGGTAACTTTTAATGGGGAAGACAATCGATGGCGCTCTAAAGATCACGTTTCACGCTTGTTTAAGTTATCGATTTAATTCCTTGTCTAGCTTCTGGTTTTCTAAGTTCAGGTTATACATTTTTTTACATTTTTGAATTATATCAAAAGGTTATGTTACATAAAACAACTATTTAATAGAAACTATAGTTTATCAATAGTTCTTATAAACACCGGGAACATATTAAAAATAAATGAAGATGAAATCACTGCTCTTAACTTCTCCTAGGACTTCAATGAAGTGGTCTTTTTGTGTAAAGTTTATACTAAAAATGTAACATAAAAAAAAACATTTTTATCTTTACTATGAAATGAGAATATTAAAGTCTTCCCCTTTACTGAAGGTTTCTTAAGGACACATGCTGAATAGTCAAAATAGTAAGAAAGAGAACAGCAGTGACTTTCATGAAGGGTTTATCAGCAGATCCCACTAGATGGTGATAAAGGCTTACAGTGGTACTCCCGGGGTCACTTTGTTGTACCGGCCATTTATCCTCTACAGAGATACATTTAGCTCAGTGTATTATCATAGAGAATTTTCTATTTGAAAATTGAATATTTGGAAAATTACTGAAATTTGTTTAGTTTTTTAAATTTCCTTAGAAAATTTGTAAAACAGCTAACAAACCCATAACATAACAATCGAAAATGCTTCAGCCAAATTTAAGCTGACATTAAATCACATTCGATCATTCTGGCCAGATTGGTATTTCTGCTATTGCTGGCCAGTAATATACGTCGATCAGCCACAACATTAAAACTACTGTCGCCCATGTGAACTGAAGGTGTCCTGCGGTATTTAGTACAAAGATTTTAGCAGAAGTCCTGTAAGTTGTTATGGCCTCCACTTTTTTTTATAGCACGTCCCACAGACAGGTAAGATCTGGGGCATCTCGAGACAAACTCTTTTTGTTGTTCCTTTCACCATTCCTGAATAGCATTTCAATGTGGCTGGGATATTATCCAAAGAGCCCACTGCCATTAGGGAATACTGCTGCCATTAGAGGGGTACTTGTCTCTACAAGGTTTAGGCAGGATGTCAAGAGCCAAGGTTTCCCAGCAGAACATTGAGCAGAGCATAGCAATGCTTCTGCTGGCTTGACTTCTTTGTTGCATCTTGGTGCCTTCTCTTCCCCAAATAAGCGATGAACTTCTACCCAGTCGACCAAATTATTATTTTTTGTTAAATGTGATTCAACAGACCAGGCCATCTTTATTCATTAGTCCATGGTCCAGTTCCCATGTTCTGGTGACAATTGTAGTTGACTTTTCTATCAATTTGTGTTGCTCTTCTGTTGTGTTGGAACAGGCAGGTTAACCTTCACTTGACATGTATATCAATAAGCCTTAGGTTTCCTTGGCCCTGTCACCGATTTACCAGTTACCCATCTGTGAACTACTTTTGGTAAGTACTTACCACTACATTCTGGAAACACCTCACAAGACCAGTCATTTTAGACATGCTCTGACCAAACCATTATAATTGTCAAGTCCCTCATGCAAAGTTTTTTTCATGTCTGCTTTTAGCTGGCAACAGATAAGCTGAAATTTTCCTCACAGTGCTTAGCTGTTGATGATCGTGCCTTAAGCTGGATTTTTCAGAACAGGCTATATAACCAAGGCCACATTTCCAGTTTATCATGAATTAAAAATAGATTTACAGACTGATTATTAGTCCTTTTTCAATAAGGCAGGAATAAGAATTTGATTTGTGACCTGTCTAAGATATCTTGAGGTTAGGAGGCCATAACATAAAATATTGCACGTAGCCACTGCTCTCAGTTTGACAATATGAAACTTACAAGTGGCAAAATAAATCTGATATGAAAATGGCAGCGTTAAAGGGTTTACACCATCAGCCGTTTTGGGCACCCAGTGGTACTGGAAACTACACAGTGGATGAAGAAGGAAGAAGGCTCTGTCCACCATGTAGTTTCCGTTTTGTGGACACGAATAGGCATTTTTTAATTGGGGCCCACAAAAAGTGCAGGATACGGTCAGGTTAATGCCACCTTAGTAATATGACATGTTTGAAGGTTCTCATTCATCCAGGTCACGGTACATCAGTAGTAATAGAACAACTGGGCTCATATTTATTCTTAAGCACATTTTGCTAGTCATCCTACTGGCTTTCTCAATTAGAATGGCTTTTATGAGAAATCTCCGGCACTAAATACTGGTGACATATTATTCAGTCATAAAGGTAAGAAAATGATTGTCTTTTCATGACTGAAGCTTTTATATGTGATTAAAGTGCCTCAAGAGAGGACTTAGAATAGCATTGTAAGTGGCAGACAATAGATCTCACACCCCTCCACCTCTACTCAAGCTTGGTTTCTCTAATTTAACATAAATAGCTTCGTTCACACCTCTTTAGCCACAATCATATGGCATGTTCGAATGCCGTTGACTTTTCTTCACCTGAATGTGGACACTTTAAATCTCTAAATGGTTCTTTGCCTCTACCATTTCCAAGATACAGCATTTCTTATAAATAGGAGGATGCATCCCAAGATTCTGACTTGGGTCCTTTGGAAAAAGGAAACCATTCCACGTTGGTCTTGTCCCCCTTTGTGCTAAGGACATACACAGGGATATGGTCTTTACAATTTTTGCAATGTTAGCAAAACAATTTAAAAATGGAATAAGGGCACAATGACTGCCTGATGTGGGTTGTTAGGAGGGTGATGGTGATGAACAGTTCCAGAAAAAGGTCTTATTTATATGTTTACTATGAGGAGCCTCATCATTTATGGACACCACTGGTTTATTTAGATGATTCAGAAATGAACTGTACTGCTTCAGATTTATGCACCAAGAGCCACAGTCTTCATCTGTGCTATAACTCTTCATAATTCAAACAGCTTGTGTTAGAAGAACTTAAAGTCTATTGATTTCTGGTCAAGAAAGGGCTCGTGTCCAGCATTGTGAGCTATTAGATGCCATTACCTACAGCATAATAGACTTATATTGTCTACTCCATTCATTAATGTACTTCTAACTAATTATTTTTCAACCTATAAAAAACATGAAACCTTTTGTAAACTGATCAGCACATGTAGGCACCATACTTCTGAGGAAACCTTTCTGAGTAGTTCCCATCACAAATATTTCTTTTCCAAGCTAAGATAGCTGTCTCTCATCAAGCCTAGTGACGGACATCTATATTTAACTGGCGGAATATCATGTTTATAATCCTATTAAAAGAGACACCATGGAACTTTTGAAGCGTTATCCAACCAGGCCTTGAAATGCTCTTCACACATTAAGTCTTGTAGTAATTTATGCTACCGCACTGTCCAAGAAAAGAGCTACTAGATTATTGTAGCGGAAATCTGACACAATAAGACGGTTAGATATTATATTTTATTAGGTAGAGCCCCCCACTTTTGTCAGAATCTGATAACTATTCCCAGACAGACTGTCGACTTTTACTGTCAGTGGAAAAAGTTGGACTGGACGGGTCAGATTTTATGAGACTTGCACTTCAAAATGTGGAGTAAAAGGTGACTGTGCACCAAATGTATTATTTACCTCAGATGATTTCTGTGTGTAGAAAAGTGGCTAAGGAAAATCTCAAAATGTACCAAATCTATAAGACATTGGGAAATATTTACCTTAGCTGCAAAGTAGATCGTCAATATGGGTTGATGATTCTGATTCTTCCCCTTTTTTCTGCTATCTCTCACCTCTACCCAAGCCACACCGCCAAGTAGGCGAGGTGAGGCGTTCGACTCGAGGCGGTCCTGGAGATAAGTAGAGGGCTACGGTGGCAGCAGGGCATTGTGGAAGCGCTCATCTCTATATTCATCTGTATTTCCGTCCTCGGGATGTTTACATTTTTGCCTCAGGCAGCAGAAAGGCTTGGTGCACCGCTGCCTCTACCTTTAATTTCATGAGTTTGTGGTGTCACTGCTTTCTGCACACAATTTTTTATGGGCCCCTGTCCCCGGTATGGATGACACACACACAAACACACCAGGTTTAGAAAGCCAATTGACCTTTTTGGATGGTGGGAAGATAGTAATGGTCGGAAGAAATAGCTGAACAAGCTATAGGCCAACTGGTATCCAAAGTGTATGGCCGACCATAGAATAGCAGCCATCTACAGCCCAGCTGATGTCTACACACCTGGAAGCCTTGGAAACTTTAGCATGTTATTTTTCTTGAGAGTGTTTTTCATCCATAAAACGTTATAACCAGCGGCATTCAGGATGTCACAGCTGAGGCCAGTGATTGGCTGCAACAGTGATAGGGCATGCAACGTTGGAAATGGCCGGGGAGAAAAGAGGTAAGGATGGCTTCTTTTGTTATTTTATCACAATTACAGCTGCTACACAAGTTTTCATTTAAAGCTACTTTCACACTTGCGGCAGTGGGATCCAGCGAGCAGTTACGTCGTGGGAACTGCCCGCCGGATCTGCTGATCTGGCTGTGACTGAAAGCATTTGTGAGACGGATGCGGATGTGGATCCGTCTGACAAATGCATTGCAAGAACGGATCCGTCTCTCCGCTTGTCATGCGGACAGACAGATCCGTCTTGTATCTTTTTCACGTTTTTACCAGATCTGGCATTCCGGTATTTTGAATGCTGGATCCGGCACTAATACATTCCTATGGGGAAAAATGCCGGATCCGGCATTCAGGCAAGTCTTCAGTTTTTTTCGCCGCAGATAAAACCGTAGCATGCTGCAGTTTTATCTTTTGCCTGATCAGTCAAAACGACTGAACTGAAGACATCCTGATGCATCCTGAACGGATTTCTCTCCATTCAGAATGCCTGGGGATATGCCTGATCAGTTCTTTTCCGGTATAGAGCCCCTGTGACGGAACTCAGTGCCGGAAAAGAAAAACGCTAGTGTGAAAGTACCCTAACTGAGACAAAACCTTTAAACAGGCTGTCCCATTCCGACAACTTATAAATGTCTGATCGCGGGGGGTCGATGCTCAGCACAGGCTGCTTCATTTAACTCTCTAGGACTTACTGGAGATACAGTAGCCGAGCTGAAGGACTGGCAGCGGGGATGTGTAACTGCCAGAGCAAAGCTCTTGTGACCAGCGAGGGTCCCAGTGGTCAGACCCCGGTGATGTATTTGTCTTTATTGAAAGTTCATTAAAACAATTTTGACAGCCCAGAGTGAGGATAATTTTTGATTCAATCCCCCTCGTACTTTCACAAACCTCATGTGCAGTACAAGATTCAGGCAGCACATTTTTCATCACAAAGGCATCTGTTCTGCTGAAAGCGATATCCTGCCTGTGGCAAAAGTTAATCTGAAATAAAAGTAGCCTGAGAAATTCATGAAATCTCCTCTTGGTCTGTAGTCACACCAAGATCACTGTTCTATATTAGGAATGGAGGCAGCCTGTCCATAAACACATCCTGGATGGTGCTATACAAAAAATAATCGATCGACCATATGGTTCATCTCCAAGTATTGGTCGTATCTTGTATCGCACAGTGGTCAACAGAGGTAAAATTACAGCATCTACACATTTACAGCTGAGAGCCCTTAATATTAAGGTCCAAATATAGAGGGTGATAATGCTGGCTCGTCAAAACTGGGTGTATAAAAGCTTTAGGGCGGCTGCATGGACACATCCTTCACAGGCTCTGCGTCTAGAGGTAAGATGTCCAGCTCCAAGGACGTGAGTGTCCTCATGTTAAAAATATAATTTAAAAGTGTTAGAATGAGTTTTTAAATCTGGAATCTGTGGATAAAATAATTTGCTGATTCTGCTATCGTGTACCATGTTATGGAAGAATTCTCCCTTAGGAACACTGCTTTTAGGTGACACTATTGTTCGTCACAGGGGCACCACAGGTAGTACCTTCAAGTCTATATAAGACACCCATTGAGGCTATCCTTTGTCATGTTGTTCCCCAGCAGTGCTGAGATCATGGTAATATCAGTGAAGCTGGCCATACACCATATAAGAGTTATGGCGCCTGAACCCATAGATTTTTGCGGTACTGTCCGCCCATCCACCGGCAGGATCAGGAAGTTGGACTTTAACATGCCAGGGAGATAAGCCACTGCCAGAGGCGTCTATTCAGAATACAGCGTGCCTGTGTATGGGGCAGTCGGGAGAGACAGCTGCTCAGGCAACCACTCTGTAAAATGTATGGCCAGCTTAAAAGACCGGGAGAGATAAAAGTAGACATCAGTCTTCAGTAAAAGGATGCCACTCGTGGTCATGAGATGATTATTAATGCCTTAGTTTATAGAAAACTATTTAGCATCGGCTCCACTCGCCGCTCCCTAGGAAGTGTCCTGCTGGACAGGTCTTTGATAGTGTGCATTGTAGCTCTATTTACCAGGTATGGAAGCCATAAAACTACTATAGAATATTGTAAGTGGATATTGAATAGACCATGAATGAAAGAATGAATGGAGGAGACCAAGATTTACAGTAATAATTCTAAGAACTGTAAGTGAAACAACCAAACTCTTTTTCTTCCACAGCTAATATCCTCGAACACTATTTTCCACCGTAGAAGGATACACAAGGTACGACCAGCATGCACCTTTCACAAAGTATCATAGACTTAAGATTACATAGACTTGATTTAAGACAAATATTATATTACTAATAGCATAATTGTACCTGGCACTGTAGGTGACGAGAGCGCCAACTAATTACTAAAAAGAACGCGACTCCCAATAAATGTGGCGCATTTGGAATTGTTAGGATTTTCTTTTTACACCTGCTACGATAAGCTAAACACTTGCTCCACTAATTTGCACCTTTGATAAATTGAGCTAAAAGTATAATTACATATTGAGCATGTCGACATTCCTAATTTTTTTGGAGGGGGAGACAAATGTCACAATTTTGGGTGCACAATCTTGCCAAATTTTGCATGCAACTTTATAACTAGTTCAATAGTTAAAGGGGTTGCGCAGTGATTTATATTGATGCTCTATCTTCAGGATAGGTCTGACACCCGGCACCCCTGCCGATCAGCTGTTAGAAGAGGAGGTGACGCTCCATGCGAGCACAGCTTCTTGTTCATTACACTGCGCTTTGTCTCGGAAGGCAGTGTAATGCTGAGCACTTGTACTTGAAGTTGTAATTACGCGCAGTGTAAAGACCAGGAAGCAGTGCTTGAATAGAGTGCCGCCTTCTCTTCAAACAGCGGGGGAGCCCGATGTACAACCCCTGCCGATCTGATATTGATGACCTATTCTGAGCATAGGTCATCAATATAAATCATTGCACAAACCCTTTAAATTGAGCCAATATTGTACATAGTCACAAGCACAGGAAATGATGGTCACCACCTTGGCTCACTAGAATTACTCCAAGTCCTCTGTCAAGCATAGGGAAACTCACCGGGTCTTATATCTATGAAAAAGATTCCAGGTTTCTAAAATCTAAAACCTTTATTAAATATCCATAAAACAGGAGATACAGTCCAAGGTCTACTTGTTTTGAACAGTATAAGTTCTTGTTTACGGCACAGCTCGAAAGGTGCAGACTTTGGACTGTATCTTCTGTTTAATGGACATTTAATAAAATTTTCTGAGTTTAGAAGCGCATATAATCTAAAGCCAACCTGACACAAGATTAGAGATTGTACCTTACATCCAGTGAACGCCTGACATTTTAGATAACATTTATTTATTTTTTTCTACACAGAAAATCATCAGCCATGGCTGACGGTGAGATGGCTGCTTTTGGGGAGGCAGCCCAGTACCTCCGAAAGTCAGAGAAAGAGAGAATTGAGGCCCAAAATCGCCCATTTGATGCCAAAACATCTTACTTTGTAATTGACCCTAAGGTCATGTATGTAAAAGGAGTCATTCAGAGCCGAGACGGTGGAAAAGTAACAGTCAAGAAAGAAGACAACACCGTAAGATCCATAGGACAGAGACACTTTAGATTGTAACTATTTAATCTCACCTTTCACCTCACAACAATTTTTTATTCTATACAGACTGTAACAGTGAAGGAAGACGAAGTTTTCCCCATGAACCCCCCAAAGTACGACAAAATTGAAGACATGGCGATGATGACCCACTTGAATGAACCATCTGTCCTGTATAACCTCAAAGAGCGTTATGCAGCCTGGATGATCTACGTAAGCCTTAAAGACTTCTCTACTTCATTTGTTCTAAAATCATCTAAATTTCATAGTCAACTCTTTTTTTTTTGTTCCTTTAGACCTATTCTGGGCTGTTTTGTGCCACAGTCAACCCCTACAAGTGGCTGCCAGTGTACAACCCTGAAGTGGTCAATGCTTACCGAGGCAAGAAGCGTCAGGAAGCCCCACCACACATCTTCTCCATCTCTGATAACGCCTATCAGTCCATGTTGACTGGTGAGTACTATCTATGAGTGATTGTGGGAAGACATGGAAACGGCTCATTGTCCAAAAAAAAAACTAATCAGCATTTAAAACTTCCCAATTATAAAAGACTGAATGATTTACCGTAGATATGATTTAATGGGACACAGTCGGAGAAAAAATAATGTGTATATAAATATATATGTATAAATGTTCAGACTTATGACTGAATCATTCTGTTCTCTTTTTTCACAGATCGTGAAAATCAGTCTGTCCTGATTACGTAAGTATCAGACATGGTATCAAATAGACAGAACTATATCAATTAAATGAATTGACCTCAAAGAACCACTAATCCCGTTGTATCAAGCCGCCTTACCTAACAAGCTAATGATGGCTTTCACAAATCTATACATTAATATTTCAGCGATTTAGGAAATTAGGAGAGAGTTACTATAAAGTAGAGCTAATCAGTGTCCATTATAGCATGAGCAAATGGGGTAATATCACTTTCACCTCCACCATTTAGGCTCATCTAAGGCTCCCCATGGTGCTTGACTTGTACTAGGCAAATTACCTTAAAACCCAAGGCAATGGGACTGACTGTAGAAGCATTTGGGTATTATTTAGACATTGTATTGTCCTGCTATATGTCTACTGTATGGCATTAATATGTGCATAGTGTATGCCAATATTATGTAGGCACTTTGCGATAATGTTCTTAGGCACTATACGGCAGTATTGATTAGATACAGCGTGAGACCACTTTGAGGCAGAATTTAAGCAATATTACGTTTCTAATATCTCAAAAGGTCCAAAGCTCCGATGACAAAAAGGCAGAAGAGTTCCAATTAGTAATGTCTTAGAATCTCATCAGACAAGCTCATATTGATTCCAGTAGGATGCTCTGATAAGATGAGCAAGCAATAAATAAATATTGGACCACTTATGCTCGTTTTCATGTTTTCTGCACATAGTGGAGAATCTGGTGCTGGGAAGACTGTGAACACGAAACGTGTCATCCAGTACTTCGCAACAATTGCTGCTATTGGTGACACAAAGAAGAAGGATGAGCAGCCTGCTGGAAAAATCCAGGTAATATGACTTTCTGTCACTTTATTATTTTGGCAACTGAGGAATGAGCTAGGTCTGGGTATGTTCTCTTATATGTATCTTAGTATTCTCTCTTCTCTACTCGTACAGGGGAACCTTGAAGACCAGATTATCCAGGCTAACCCATTGCTGGAGGCTTTTGGTAATGCCAAGACTGTCAGAAATGACAACTCCTCCCGTTTTGTAAGTTCCACACTAGTCATTGTAATGAAGAAACCACTGCCACAAAATGACCAGGAAATAAAAATATAATTTTTCTGCTCCCGTAAAAACTTTAGGGTAAATTCATCAGAATCCACTTTGGTACCACAGGAAAGCTGTCTTCTGCTGATATTGAAACATGTAAGTTGAGGCCAGTGTTTAAACAAAACAATTCATATTTGTGAGTTAGAATTTTTTATAAGATTTTTTTCATCATTTTTTTTTAGATCTACTGGAAAAGTCCAGAGTAACATTCCAGCTGTCTGCAGAAAGGAGCTACCATATCTTCTACCAGATCATGTCCAACAAGAAACCAGAGCTGATCGGTAAGTTCATAGAACGGGGCACCTGCTTTATTCCAGCTCATATAGACATATTAGCAATCCAATTGTTAGGTTTATTCTGTTAGTCGCTGCATAACAATATATCTATTTCATATTACAGATCAGCTCCTGATCACAACAAACCCCTATGACTTCCCATATGTAAGCCAAGGCGAGATCACAGTGCCCAGCATTGATGATCAAGAGGAGTTGATGGCTACAGATGTAAGTTCATTTCATTAATAATATAGCACTATTTGGTGGTACATTTAAGTTTCCTCTAAAAGGTTCTGCTTTTTACTTACAGAGTGCCATTGACATCCTTGGGTTCACTGCAGATGAAAAGATGGGTATCTACAAAATGACTGGTTCCGTAATGCACTACGGTAACATGAAATTCAAGCAGAAGCAAAGAGAGGAGCAGGCCGAGCCTGACGGCACAGAAGGTAGGTTAAAAGATAATATGTCAGCTTTTAATCTAACCTAAGACAGTCCTCATACTTATCATGCCACCTTTACTTTTCGAACTTTAGAAATCTTCAAGCTGAATATAACATGTCAGCTCTCTTTTTAACATGTGCATATAAACATAAGGAACATTCTTTTTTAGTGGCTGACAAGGTTGGATATCTGATGGGTCTAAACTCAGCTGATCTTCTGAAAGCTTTGTGCTACCCAAGAGTCAAAGTCGGAAATGAATATGTGACCAAAGGTCAAACTGTCCAGCAGGTATCTCCCAGCATTTTAGGACAATGATAAATGAAAACAAATTGAAGATTGTCATAAATCTGACAAGATTATAATGTCCTTATAGGTGTACAACAATGTGGGTGCCTTGGCCAAGTCAGTCTTTGAGAAAATGTTCTTGTGGATGGTCATCCGTATCAACCAGCAGCTGGACACCAAGCAACCAAGACAGCACTTCATCGGTGTCTTGGACATTGCCGGATTTGAAATTTTTGATGTAAGTAATGGAACATCACTTGAGATACTGTGTAATGTATAATTGATACACAATTAAGAGATATTTTTTATAATCAGTACAATAGCTTGGAACAACTTTGCATCAACTTCACCAATGAGAAGCTGCAGCAGTTCTTCAACCACCACATGTTTGTACTGGAGCAAGAAGAGTACAAGAAGGAGGGGATCGACTGGGAGTTCATTGACTTTGGAATGGACTTGGCCGCCTGCATTGAGCTTATTGAGAAGGTATAAAATGCACAAATAAGTAACACAAATGTACTTATATATGCTTGTAACTTGTATTCTAACAAAGGCATTCCTTCGTCCTGCAGCCAATGGGCATCTTCTCCATCCTTGAAGAGGAGTGCATGTTCCCCAAGGCGACAGACACTTCCTTCACAAACAAGCTGTATGATCAACATCTTGGCAAGTCCAACAACTTCCAAAAACCTAAACCTGGCAAAGGCAAAGCCGATGCTCACTTCTCCCTGGTCCATTATGCTGGGACTGTTGACTACAACATCAGCGGCTGGCTTGACAAGAACAAGGACCCACTGAATGAGACCGTCATTGGGCTCTACCAGAAGTCTTCAGTGAAACTCCTGTCTTTCCTGTATTCCGCATATTCTGCTACAGAAGCAGGTATTGTGTTGTCACAGTGACCAAGTGTACTACACTTATATCTAACAATACAACCACACACACAAATGCTGTCATGCCAATGAAGCTAAAGTGAATTATGTCCTTTGTGATATAGAGAGTAGTGGAAAGAAAGGTGGTAAGAAGAAGGGTTCCTCTTTCCAGACTGTATCTGCTCTTTTCAGGGTAAGTATAGATATCTTCTTTGCAGAAGTTTATATAGTTTTGTCTGCATTTTATATTGGATTTTTCATGTGTATAATTTGATATATCTAAAGGAAAATCTGAACAAGCTGATGAGCAACTTGAGGAGCACCCACCCCCACTTTGTACGTTGTCTGATCCCCAATGAAACCAAGACCCCAGGTAAAAAGTTGTAGCTTTTACTTAGAAAGCAATTTTCTTGGTTATGTTTCTACAAGTTATTTTGTGTCTGTATAGGTACTATGGATCATCATCTGGTCATGCACCAGCTCAGGTGTAATGGTGTGCTGGAAGGCATCAGGATTTGCAGGAAAGGATTTCCCAGCAGAATCATCTATGCTGACTTCAAACAACGGTATGGGTTACATATGTTTCCTGGTTGTTGTTGACAGGCCGAATCATTACTTATCATAGAAAGGATTAGGTAGCAATGAATAACCAATCTATACCATACTTTGTTTATACAGTTACAAGGTCCTAAATGCCAGTGCTATTCCAGAAGGTCATTTCATTGACAGCAAAAAGGCTTCAGAGAAGCTTCTTGGATCCATTGATATTGACCACACACAATACAAGTTTGGACACACTAAGGTATTTTTATTCTATCATTTTATATTATTTCATCTTTTTATACTTAATATTAGATCAACTTCTTTGGTTTATAGGTCTTCTTCAAGGCTGGTTTGTTAGGTACCCTTGAGGAGATGAGAGATGATAAGCTGGCACAGCTGATCACTCGTACTCAGGCTATGTGCAGAGGATACCTCATGAGGGTTGAGTTCAAGAAGATGATGGAGAGGAGGTAGCTTCAAGTTTAGTCTTAAAAAAATAAATTTTCTACATTTTATGGACAATGTTTGTGATACAAATATGCTTTATTTCCAGAGAGTCCATCTTCTGCATTCAGTACAACGTCCGTGCTTTCATGAATGTCAAAACCTGGCCATGGATGAAGCTTTATTTCAAGATCAAGCCTCTTCTGAAGAGTGCTGAGTCTGAAAAAGAGATGGCCAACATGAAAGAGGAGTTTGAGAAGACGAAGGAAGCTCTTGCTAAGTCAGAAGCTAAGAGAAAAGAGCTGGAGGAAAAGAT
Source organism: Bufo gargarizans (assembly GCF_014858855.1). Taxonomy (NCBI): domain Eukaryota; kingdom Metazoa; phylum Chordata; class Amphibia; order Anura; family Bufonidae; genus Bufo; species Bufo gargarizans. The sequence continues at coordinate 4,440,954 of NC_058085.1, forward strand.
GGTCTCCATTCTCCAAGAGAAAAATGACTTGCAGCTCCAAGTTGCATCTGTAAGTCATTTACCATAAGAGTTTTGAAAGAATAGTTTGGATCTGAGGATTTAATTTGTTTATAAATCTGTTTTGTAGGAATCTGAGGGCCTGGCAGATGCTGAGGAAAGATGTGAAGGCCTCATTAAAGCCAAAATTCAACTGGAAGCCAAAATCAAAGAGATTAATGAGAGGCTAGAAGATGAAGAAGAATCAAATGCAGAGCTTACAGCGAAGAAGAGGAAACTGGAGGATGAGTGCTCTGAACTGAAAAAGGACATTGATGATCTTGAGCTGACATTGGCCAAAGTGGAGAAGGAGAAACACGCCACAGAAAATAAGGTAGTTTCCTGTAATTAATGAAATATGGCCATGAATAGATGAATGTGACAAAAGACATTGCTTACCTTTCAGAGCTACATTCATTGTGAATTAAGATAATTTTTTAAATTTTCGAATATGTAGGTTAAAAACCTTACTGAAGAAATGGCAGTCCTTGATGAAAGCATAGCCAAACTTACAAAAGAAAAGAAGGCTCTTCAAGAATCCCACCAACAAACTTTGGACGATCTTCAAGCTGAAGAGGACAAAGTCAATACTCTGACTAAGGCCAAGACTAAATTGGAGCAACAAGTTGATGATGTAAGTGCAGGCATGAAGAAAGTGCTTTCGATAAACAAAATAAAAAATTATGCAATAGTTTACATGTTTTATTATCTTAGCTTGAAGGATCTCTTGAGCAAGAAAAGAAACTTCGCATGGAATTGGAGAGAGCAAAGAGGAAGCTGGAAGGAGATCTTAAATTGGCCCAAGAGTCTACAATGGACTTGGAAAATGATAAACAACAACTGGATGAAAAAGTGAAAAAGTAAGAAGTTTTTTTTATTACTTAGTTATCTATTTTACAGTTTGTAATACAAAAATGATAAGGGAATGTTCCAGCACAGGGGTAAATTCAGTGGTTTATTCTGACTCTACCAATTTTCACGTGAAGAGCACACATAGAAACTCTTAGTCATAGTATCATGTGTTGAAAACCAATCCGTGTGTCTTCAACCACCTGGACTTGGATAAGCTGATGTTCATTCTAATATAATATATTGCTTACTTTTGCTTAATAGGAAGGAATTTGAAATCAGTCAGCTCCAGAGTAAGATTGAAGATGAACAGGCTCTGGGAGCCCAGCTACAAAAGAAGATTAAGGAGCTCCAGGTAGTTATAATTATTGATGTAAAAGACAAAATTAATGCTTATTCCATCCTAATGAAACAATAACCAAACTCACCAAAAAACACATTGTAGGCTCGCATTGAGGAGCTTGAAGAGGAAATTGAGGCAGAACGTGCAGCTCGCGCCAAGGCTGAGAAGCAACGTTCTGATCTCTCCAGGGAGCTTGAAGAGATCAGTGAGCGCCTGGAAGAAGCTGGTGGTGCAACCTCTGCTCAAATTGAGATGAACAAGAAGCGTGAGGCTGAGTTCCAAAAGATGCGCCGTGACCTGGAAGAAGCCACTTTACAACATGAAGCCACTGCCGCTGCTCTCCGAAAGAAGCATGCCGATAGTACAGCAGAGTATGGGGAGCAAATTGATAATCTACAGCGGGTCAAACAGAAACTGGAAAAAGAGAAGAGTGAACTCAAGATGGAGATTGATGACCTTGCTGGCAACATGGAATCTGTCTCCAAATCCAAAGTAAGTACAATACATTTATTGATAAAACATCAATGTAACATCCACTGCAATCTTCAGTCTAAAATATATATATTTTTGCTTTGACCTTATAGGCAAACTTGGAGAAAATGTGCCGAACACTGGAGGACCAATATAGTGAAATTAAGACAAAGGAAGATGAGCATATTAGGGTACTTAATGACTTAAATACCCAGAAAGCACGTCTCTTAACAGAAAATGGTAAATGTTATTGCTAAAAATAAGAGAAGCAAATGTAAATCCATGAAAATTAGTTTGACTTTGCTTTACTTGTAATAATCAGGGGAATTCGGGCGTCAGCTGGAAGAAAAAGAATCTTTAATTTCTCAGCTTTCTAGAGGAAAACAGGCTTTCACTCAACAGATTGAAGAGTTGAAGAGACAGCTAGAAGAAGAAACCAAGGTATAGTTATTGACTTGTCGTGCATTAAATCCACACCATTTTGTTAACATAATAAAAACAATTTCTGCTCAATTTAGAAAAACCTGTCACCTCACCCTAAATGTTTTTGTTTTTTTAACAAATAGGCCAAGAACGCGCTTGCACATGGACTTCAGTCTGCCCGCCATGACTGTGACTTGTTGAGGGAACAATTTGAAGAGGAACAAGAGGCAAAGGCTGAACTTCAACGGGCTTTATCCAAAGCAAATGGTGAAGTTTCTCAGTGGAGAACAAAATATGAGACAGATGCCATCCAGCGTACAGAGGAGCTGGAAGAAGCCAAGTAGGTTACTTTGAGTTGAAATGTTGTATTCTAAATTGAATTGGTCAAGGTTGATATGTCTGGTCACTAATTGAGTGCTACATTGTACTAACTTGTTTAACAGGAAGAAACTTGCACAGCGCCTACAAGAAGCTGAGGAGCAAATCGAGGCTGTCAACTCAAAATGTGCCTCTCTAGAAAAAACTAAACAAAGACTTCAAGGAGAGGTTGAAGACCTTATGGTAGATGTAGAAAGATCAAATTCAGCATGTGCTGCTCTTGATAAGAAACAGAGGAACTTTGATAAGGTAAATCATTAGTTAATGGAACTTCTATGGTTTAAAAAAAAAATCTAAGTTAAAAGGCAATATTAGGGAATGAAAGATACGTAACTGTTTCACTCAGTTTCACACTTGCAGTGAAATGGTATTATTCATATTACAGTATTGTCTTTATTTGTGTAGGTTCTGTCAGACTGGAAACAGAAATATGAGGAAGCTCAGGCTGAGCTCGAAGCTTCTCAGAAGGAATCAAGAACCCTTAGTACAGAGGTATTTAAGATGAAGAATTCATACGAGGAAGCACTTGATCAACTTGAAACACTAAGAAGAGAAAATAAGAACCTCCAACGTAAGTTCCACCATTTTCTATGGACACGTGCAGATTTTCGTAATAGTCAACTTTACTATTTTGGCTTTTAAAACCATCCATGTTACTTGAAACAGTTCTTAGCAATTATTGTCCTAATTTTTGCTCCATACTGAAATAAAAGCTACAAAGTAAATGCACCTCATCGCTGATTATCTCATCTGTTGTCCCATTCTAGAGGAGATCTCTGACTTAACTGAACAAGTTGCTGAGAGTGGAAAGAGCATCCATGAAATCGAAAAAGCCAAGAAACAGATTGAACAGGAGAAGTCTGACCTGCAATCAGCACTGGAAGAAGCAGAGGTAGGTAGACTAGAACATTTGATGAGACAAGGTTATAGCATGACCCATATAAGTCATAGACTTAACAGTCTGTCTAATTTAGGGATCCCTGGAACATGAAGAGGCCAAGATCCTACGTATTCAACTTGAGCTTAATCAAGTAAAGGGTGAAGTTGACAGAAAAATTGCCGAGAAGGATGAAGAGATTGAACAAATCAAGAGAAACAGCCAGAGAGCCTTGGACTCCATGCAGAGCACTTTGGATGCTGAGATCAGAAGCAGGAATGATGCTCTGAGACTGAAGAAGAAGATGGAGGGAGATCTTAATGAGATGGAGATACAATTAAGCCATGCCAACCGCCAGGCCGCTGAGGCCCAGAAACAACTCAGGAATGTACAAGGACAATTAAAGGTGGGTCATTTAAAGATATTTATAAGCTTAAGATAAGGTAATTGACCTCATAATGACTTAAATTATTTATTTTTAGGATACTCAATTGCATCTTGATGATGCCATTAGAGGAAATGATGACCTGAAGGAACAACTGGCTATTGTAGAAAGGAGAAATAACCTCATGACAGTAGAAATTGAAGAAATGAGGTCTGCCTTGGAACAAACTGAGCGCGGCCGCAAAGTGGCTGAGCAAGAGCTCCTGGACGTCACTGAGCGGGTTCAACTACTGCATTCCCAGGTTGGACTGAATTTTAATTCTTTGAATTAATACTATGTCTTTTAATTCACCATACCTTCATTAACAGTACAATTCTTCATTGTGCAGAACACTAGCCTGATCAACACCAAGAAGAAGCTTGAATCTGATCTATCTCAACTTCAAAGTGAAGTGGAGGAAGCAGTCCAAGAATCAAGGAATGCAGATGATAAAGCCAAGAAGGCCATTACAGATGTAAGTAATGGTTCTTTTACTGAATAATATGTGTTATACAGGATAATAAAAAATAACATGATTAACGCAATTACTTCTGTGGATCTACCAAAATTAAAGTGACCTTTTATACATTATAAGAAATCTTCAGATATTTAATCAACATATCATTCTAGATGAAAGGTATGTTAGTCTGCAGTTCAACTAAATCTTCAAACTTCATTGGCCTCTTTATTATCCTCCTAGGCTGCCATGATGGCTGAAGAACTGAAGAAGGAACAAGACACCAGTGCTCACCTTGAGAGAATGAAGAAGAACCTTGAGCAGACAGTGAAGGATCTTCAGCATCGCCTTGATGAAGCTGAGCAGCTGGCATTGAAAGGTGGCAAGAAGCAACTCCAAAAACTGGAGGCCAGAGTGAGCAAATGTTTTCAAAGTATTTCAAAAATATTAATTGTGGATTTTCTACAGTTTGCACCATTAATATGAACTGTGTTTTTAGGTGCGTGAACTTGAGAATGAGCTTGAAGCTGAACAGAAGAGAGGCTCAGAAGCCATTAAGGGAGTTCGCAAGTATGAGAGAAGAGTCAAAGAGCTGACATACCAGGTAGGTGAGATGAAAAGGACTCATAAAATGAATGTACTCACATTTAGACCGATTTTACTAATTTCCTCTGTCCTTAACAGACTGAAGAAGACAAGAAGAATGTGTTCAGGCTTCAGGACTTAGTGGACAAATTGCAGTTGAAGGTCAAAGGTTACAAGAGACAGGCAGAGGAGTCTGTAAGTCTCTGTACTTTTTCATACCATAATAAGTATATATGAAACTATTTAGAGGCATCATCTCCTCAATAACATATTTGTCTTGCAGGAGGAACAAGCCAATGCCCATCTATCCCGATTCAGGAAGTCACAGCACGAGCTGGAAGAGGCTGAGGAACGCGCTGACATTGCAGAATCCCAGGTCAACAAGTTGAGAGCCAAGAGTCGTGACATTGGCAAGGTGAGATCAATGAGTGTAAAATCTCTCTTTGAGTCGATATTTGATATTGAATATTGTGGTATATCCAATGTTAAATGTGATATTTTTACATTAATATTACCTTAATTACTTTACAAATATTACAAAACAACTGTACTATCCAAAGTCTATATCTAAGTTGTTGAACTTAGCATTCCATAGAATTGAGCAAAGTTAAATTAAGCTTAAAAATTTACATAAACATAAATCCAATCCAATTACTAAAATACTAAAACAAGTCTTTTCTATTCTATCCACAGAAGGCAGAGGAGTAAGGAAGCATGGAACATTAAATATTTACAACAGATGTTCATAAAATATGGGCTGGTTTTGTAGATATTGGGTCAGCTTTGTAGTATTTTTCATCTCTAGATGCAAATAAATTCTCTGCAGAACGTGTCTTGATTTTGTATTTTTTTTGTTTGTTTTTGGATTTTATTTATAAACTGTGGTACAGCACAGCATGGAGGCAAATGCTGTGGGGGATAAAAGTCAACTTTTATGAAGGTTAGAAATTAAACATTTTACAACCAAACATATGATTTCAAAAAATGAAATACATTATATCCAGATTTCAGATTTGGTGGTCTGCACTGGTGTCAGCTGTCAGTCATACAGAGACTAATCCAGGGGGTAGGGTGGTTGCCCTGCAGTAAAGTCCAGATCCTTGTATTGGTGGTAAGGGGTGAATACCATGGGATAATGCTGTTAGGGGTAGGCTGAAGTCAAATATGTTGGTTGACACAGTGGTTCCACACTCACTGCTGTAACATGGCCACAAAAATGTTTTTGCCTTATACCTTGCCCATTTATATAGAATACATACTTATGAATCACAAACAGATCATATGCCCTTCCCCAGAACACTCCAAAATGAATACAGATTACACACCACTCCTAAACACATACAGAACTCATAAGACTCACAAAATAGAAATATAGACCCCAGGTCCGAGTCCCTATATTAAGACCTCAGACCCCTCTCACAAATAGACCCCAAACAATAACCCTCTGCAAATATATACAAGACCAGAACCTCTTGTATAGGGACACCACTCCAGCCCTCTTACCCCCCAAGTCCAAAATTCAGATGAGACCACCCCTGTATACATATCCAAGATCATCACCACTCAACTCTGCAGACCCTCTTTTCTATGTTCAGACCACAGACCAGAACACGTTGCAGGAAGAAACCATGGGCTAAGTTCTGGGACACTAGTGAACTGGTATAACAGCAGACTTGGGAACCTATTACAGGAACGAGAGCACTATAACTTCACTTCACCCTAAGGTCTCACCACCACACACAAGGTCCTGACACCAGGACCAGCATCAGGATGCTATTTGTACTGGTGACACCTGAGAGAGAAGGTAAGTGTAGGAACAAGGAGAAGTAAATATATTTTAAAAATGTGGTCCCCAGGAGGATTTCCAGCTCTTTTTCAGGAACTTGATGGGTCGAGTTACTCTTCAATTAACCCTGTGACAATATTTTATTCAATACAGGGTCTTAAAACATGGAATAGATGTTGCTGAAGTTCTGTGAAAAACAGACCTGCATTGCTAAGTGAGAACCAGGGTTACCTTAGGTTTGAGACCTGTTACAACACTAGTCATGATGGTTTGAGCACCCGAAGCCTCCAACCCATCACATAGCACCTGAATCTATTTATTTTATGCACTTATATAGCGCTACTATATTCCGCAGCACTTCACAGACATTAGCAACCAACTGTCCCCAATGGGCCTCACAATCTAAAGTCCCTATCAGTATGCCTTTTGGAATGTGGGAGAAAACCAGAGTACCCAGAGGAAACCCACGCAAACACAGGGAGAACATACAAACTCTATGCAGATGTTGCCCTTGGTCAGATTCGAACCTTGGACCCCAGAGCTGCAAGGCACCATTGCTAACCACCGAGCCACCATGCTGCCCATTACCTTGTTTACTGACTATGCAATGTTATACCACCATATTGCAAGGAAGTCAAAAGAACTAGTACAAGGTACCATTAAACGTAGGGTCAACCCCAGGGACATAGCTATAGTGGGAGCAGGGGAAGGGACCTACCTAGGAGAAGGACTAGGCTTCAGTATTATACAGTGACATGTCATACAGTATATATGTGTAGTAATCGGACGAGCCACAGGACTTTGGAGTTGTGTGGCAGGAGGGGGTTGCGAAGAAGTTGCTGGGGTGGGGACCCAGTTAAAAATTTGTTGTGGGGCCCAGTCATTTCTACTTACACCACTGGTCAACCCTGAAATTAACCTTCCTATTCCTCTATTTACATGCAGCAATCTCCTCCCTAGTATGGGGAGGAGCGATCACTAATGCCATCGCTCGTCCTCATAAAGACTTAGGGGGACATTTATTAAGACAGGTGATTTAAATGCCAGTCTTAATCCCTCTGCGCTGCTGGTGGATGCACCAAAGTTATGTTGAGGCTCAGGCCTCTACATAACTTTGGCTCTAGCTACCACTAGCCGTGCCACATGCTTTAAACTATACCAGCTCCCTTGCTGGCATAGTTTAAGGCCAATTTTTTACACCATAAATTGGAGTGGAAAATGATGAATGAGATGGGTCAGCTGGCTCGCCCTCTTCTCCGCCCACACCACACACCTTTTTTCTGCCACTTCGCAAAAGGGGTGTGAGTGGGGTAAAGTCACAGATTTTGTTGAAAGCTTGTGCGATTTCTTGCCTTGCAACCCCTGCTTCCACCTCATGAACATTACTGTCCTTGCTGGAGGTAAGTAGAAGTAGGCCTATTTGTCATTCCTTGCAGTGTGTTTGCTGGTCTTTTACCAGAACCAAATATACAAGACATGGTAAAAATGTGAATATTCTTTTTTTACATCTATTATAAAAACAACTGTTCTACACTTTTGTACTGGTTCTTATAAAGATCACTGGCATTAAAGAGGTATTGTCATAAAAAATAACCACAGAAAGCGCCAGTCGTGGGTGGACGAAGTTGAGGAAATGCATTTTAGTCCATATTGACCGATACATTTGTTTCAACTGCCCATACACGTTCAATGAAACCGGGAGATGGACAAAGAATCTTTCTGGAAAACTTTGTTCACAAATGATCTTTCTTTAAATGAAGCATCTTTTGCCCTACTATCGGAAGAAAATATTAAACACGGCTGACAAACAAAAATGGTCTGTCACCTCTCAGCTAAAAAATGTGCTTGTTATTAAATTTCAGCCAATGAACGTTTGTTCCGGTTGAAATCATCCATTTTGGTCAACTTTAGACTAATGTGTATGGTCACCTTTACTCAGGTTATTTCCATTTCAGCCATTAGCAGGTGGAGTTAAGATTACTGGAGACTTATGACCTGAAAAAAACAGGAATCAACGGGCATGAGTTAATTATGGGGCAGTAACTACCTGAACTAGAAGAGCAACCAGTACTTCATTAGTCAGTTAGGTGGAGTTCCATTCCAACGGCAAAATATCTAGAATGCGCCAAACCCTGTTGATTATCTGCTCCTGTAATCCATGATATGGGAAAAATGAGGAGGATGGAACTTCCACTCACAACATTGATTGTTCAAACAGTCTTCAATAAATGTATTATGAAACTGTATCTCCTTAGAAGCACCACAAAGTTGGTTACAGAATCTAATCTGAGCATTTGTGCTGGTCTTCTGATGGAGAAGAACCAATGAAGAGCTTATATGTGAAGAGCTTGCACATTTCAGTAAGTGAACATTATAGAGCACCTTCTACTACTAGCTTAGCCACCACAAGTCCTCCCTCTCAAACTGACCATTTCCCTTACAAATCCAAGACGAAATAGTTGAAAGGAGGTTCTGTGTTCAGTCTTTCAGCTGGTACATCTACCATTAGTTGTTGCTTTGGTTAAGCCCTCAACCTTTATCATATTTGGATATAAGGTTTGTGACATGTCTCTTAACATGATTCACCATTTTGGAGGCATTGTTGAAGAATTCTACATCTATAATCTTTAGGAATTTCTTTTCTTCTATTGTAAGGGCCATCTTGTCATCATGATTGGTAATTTGGATCACTGTACTTTGGTAAATGTTGGCACAGATATCCTAGTCATAGCTATGGGTTTTTACTCCACATGGAAAAACCATGCTTAGGATCTTCACGATTAAATAATTTTAGCATGAAATAAGAGGTGCGTTTGTGTGTTTTGATTATTCAGACATCAATCACAATTACGCAACCAGGAAACCAAGATGTAGTTTCTTAGCATAAGGAGCATTACTAGGGCTATTGCTTTGCTTGTGTACCTACACAGGAGAAGCAAGATGTTGGCATTCTCATCAAGGGATGGTATGTAGGCTACAATTCTAAGTTGTGCAGAATAAACCAGAAGTCTCAAAATTATTTCTTACACCAAGTGCTGTTTTCTTTGGTGGGCTGCCCTGCACTCACTTGGGCTCTCCACGTGTCTGAATGTGGCTCTGCTTGCAGCAGTTCATAAGTCATCATCCCTCTAAAGAAGTCACATTCAACCACACCCTTGGACCACTTTTGATCAAGATCTTTTTAGAAGCTCTGGACACAACACTCCTGATAGAAATTACACATGTATACAGGGGATAAGGCATCTCCTTTTGTGTTGAACGGTGAGAAGACTTTGGGGCTTGCTTGTGAAGTATTGTGAGCCAAAATCAGGATTGGAGCCTCCACAGACAGAAAGATCTGCTCCTCTGCTGTGTTTTGGCTCAAAATCACTGTGTGAATTATGTCTAATAGTTTTCTCTGATTGTCCCACCGGGAATACCTGAACCAGACAAATTTTGGAACAGGACTTTCTATTCTGGCGATACTCCAATGCATTTTGTTTATTATTTTGCCCATTCGTACAGGGCATCATGTAAACTGAGGAATGGTGAGTTTACTCCCCCCGTGCATTTTCTATATAATACAGCCTCCATTTGGATCCTTCATTTGGTCACCTGCAGGTTCACACAGCGTCTGTGCGGCTCCGGGTGCTGAGGCTGCAAATGATTGCTAAAACAAAGGAACAAAAGCGCTCAGACGAGGTTGTGTGCCTCGCTCCTTGGCTATCCTTAAAGCCTTGCCAATAGAGTTTTATAAGCAAGTTTTCAACAAACAAGGAAAGACCATACTAGTGTTTTTTCATGTAGCAGAAGGCTCTTTGAATCCAATTTGCTACAAGAGCCAGGGTGTGACTCCAACCAACGCGTTCTTCGTAGTATAGTTATTAGATTACAGAAACCGATTTTTGTGAGTGGAGTTGGGCTTTAGGTACAAAAATCTGGCAAACAGCAGCACAGATCTCAGCTTCCAGATTCAGATGGGGAATGAGAGCAAAGTCATATCTGAATTTTCAGGTTTTACAGTGAACTCGTTACATTAAAAATGTAGTTGAGCAGATTTGGTATAGATCTTTGTGGGAGAAGGTTCCGTAGAATTACTGGTTTATTGAGTGAACTCTTTGCTGACTCTGGGTCTAGGAATCCAGTGGGCGGTCCTATGGATAAGCAGTTAGGATAAATCTAGTGAAGCCTGGGTGAATATTTTAGGTAAGCCTTTATTTTTTGTGCATTTATTACTTAACCCCTCTAGGACACAGCCATATTTCACCTTAAGGACCAGCCCATTTTTTGACCAGTGTCACTTTAAGTGGTGATAACTTGGTGATAACTTTAAAATGCTTTGACTTATCCAGGCCATTCTGAGATTGTTTTTTCGTCACATATTGTACTTCATGACACTGTTAAAATGAAGTAAAAAAATCATTTTTATTTATAAAGAAATACTAAATTCATTAAAAAGTTTGAAAAAATTGCAAATTTCCAAGTTTCAATTTTTCTACTTCTATAATACATAGTAATACCTCCAAAAATAGTTATTATTTTACATTCCCCATATGTCTACTTCATGTTTGGATCATTTTAGGAATGACATTTTAGTTTTTTGGGGACGTTACAAAGTTTAGAAGCAAATCTTGAAATTTTTCAGAAATTTTCAAAAACCCAATTTTTAGGGACCATTTTAGGTCTGAAGTCACTTTGTGAGGGTTACATAATAGAAACCACCCAAAAATGACCCCATTTTAGAAACTACAACCCTCAAGGTATTCAAAACTGATATTACAAACGTTGTTAACCCTTTAGGTGTTCCCTTACATCCTAACCAGCAAGCACAAGTGGGGGAATTCTCCCCCTGTGGAACTTGACAGGTGGAATTTTTATTGATTAAAATTGCTACCAAGACAATTAAACAATTAACTCACCCCCTATAAAGGGACGCCCTGCCCTAAACCAGTGCTTTTTTTATCTGTCCTGTGGACTGAAGACAGGTTCAGGCGCTGCCTGTTACCTTTTTTGATTCAGTTGCTGCCAAGTTATTGGTCCTTGTGGCTGTTTTTTTCCTAGGTTCTGCCGGGTTGCGGTCTCTGTCGCAGTTAGATGGAGCGGGGGGCCTGTTGGCACTTCTATATCCCTGCAATATCCCCCTGGGCTCGACCTGTTCTCGGCTGCGGTTCCGGCTGCCGCCCGCAGCATTTCGCTTCAGATGACGACTTCCGGGTCAGCGGCAGGCGTAGATTCGGCGGCTGTTTTAGCTGCGCTTCGGCCTTTGGTGTGCCTAAAATTTTATTTTTGCCCCAGATTTACACATATAATCGAGAGGGTGGCCCTTCTGGGTTATCTTTATAAGTAAATAATGTAGTGACAGTGGGTCACTCCAGGTAGGGGGGCGGAGCTATGCTAGGGGGAGGGTCTGTTAGCTATAAAAGCTCTGCAGACGCCAGACTCTCCCTCTCTGCTGGCAGTGAGTCTATTCTAAACTACTTTCCAAGTTGTTTTTTCAGATGGCGTCTCCCAATGGTGACCAGCATTGGAAATCCTCCCATAAACAGAAGCACCTAACTTGTGCCAACTGCGAGATGCCGAGGCCGGACTCCTATGAATTCAATAGGTGTCTTTTATGCCGTCCTCCTCCGACGCAACCCATGATGGGTGACATGTTCGGCTAGATGAAGGAATTCATGGGTAATTCCATTGTGGAGATCAAGAGCGCCCTTTGTTCTAAGAGGCCCAGAGCTTCATCGCCAGCTCCTGTACCTATGGCTGAAGACATCATTTCAGTTGAAGACCGTTCCTCCTCCTCTTCTGATGAAGATGATGTCACTTATCTTTTTCCTGCTGAGAAGACGCAAAGACTTCTACGCTCCATCCAATCAAGGGATCATGATGTTGAGCAAGGGGAAGCTCCACCGTCCACCTCTAGGGGGCAAGGGCCTTTAACCACCTCCGGACCGCCTAACGCAGATTCGCGTTCCGGAGGTGGCAGCTCTGCGCAGAGTCACGCATATACGCGTCATCTCGCGAGAGCCGTGATTTCCTGTAAACGCGCGCACACAGGCGCGCGTGTTCACAGGATCGGAAGGTAAGCGAGTGGATCTCCAGCCTGCCAGCGGCGATCGTTCGCTGGCAGGCTGGAGATGTGATTTTTTTAACCCCTAACAGTTATATTAGACGCTGTTTTGATAACAGCGTCTAATATACCTGCTACCTGGTCCTCTGGTGGTCCCTTTTGTTTGGATCGACCACCAGAGGACACAGGTAGCTCAGTAAAGTAGCACCAAACACCACTACACTACACTACACCCCCCCCTGTCACTTATTATCCCCTTATGAACCCCTGATCACCCATGATCACCCCATATAGACTCCCTGATCACCCCCCTGTCATTGATCACCCCCCTGTAAGGCTCCATTCAGACGTCCGTATGATTTTTACGGATCCACGGATACATGGATCGGATCCGCAAAACACATACGGACGTCTGAATCGAGCCTTACAGGGGGGTGATCAATGACAGGGAGGTGATCACCCATATAGATTCCCTGATCACCCCTCTGTCATTGATCACCCCCCTGTAAGGCTTCATTCAGACGTCCGTATGATTTTTACAGATCCACGGATACATGGATCGGATCTGCAAAAAACATACGGACGTCTGAATGGATCCTTACAGGGGGGTGATCAATGACAGGGAGGTGATCACCCATATAGATTCCCTGATCACCCCCCTGTCATTGATCACCCCCCTGTAAGGCTCCATTCAGACGTCCGTATGATTTTTCGGGATCCACGGATACATGGATCGGATCCGCAAAACACATACAGACGTCTGAATAGAGCCTTACAGGGGGGTGATCAATGACAGGGGGGTGATCAATGACAGGAAGGTGATCACCCATATAGATTCCCTGATCACCCCCCTGTCATTGATCACCCCCATGTAAGGCTCCATTCAGACGTCCGTATGTGTTTTGCGGATCCGATCCATGTATCCGTGGATCCGTAAAAATCATACGGACGTCTGAATGGAGCCTTACAGGGGGGTGATCAATGACAGGGGGGTGATCAGGGAGTCTATATGGGTGATCACCCCCCTGTCATTGATCACCCCCCCTGTAAGGCTCCATTCAGAAATTTTTTGGGCCCAAGTTAGCGGAAATTGTTTTTTTTTTTTTTTTTTTCTTACAAAGTCTCATATTCCACTAACTTGTGTCAAAAAATAAAATCTCACATGAACTCACCATACCCCTCACGGAATCCAAATGCGTAAAATTTTTTTGACATTTATATTCCAGACTTCTTCTCACGCTTTAGGGCCCCTAAAATGCCAGGGCAGTATAAATACCCCACATGCGACCCCATTTCGAAAAGAAGACACCCCAAGGTATTCCGTGAGGGGCATATTGAGTCCATGTAAGATTGAAATTTTTGTCCCAAGTTAGCGGAAAGGAAGACTTTGTGAGAAAATACAAAAAAAATATCAATTTCCGCTAACTTGTGCCCAAATTTTTTTTGATGAACTCGCCATGCCCCTCATTGAATACCTTGGGGTGTCTTCTTTCCAAAATGGTGTCACATGTGGGGTATTTATACTGCCCTGGCATTTTAGGGGCCCGAAAGCGTTAGAAGAAGTCTGGGATCCAAATGTCTAAAAATGCCCTCCTAAAAGGAATTTGGGCCGCTTTGCGCATCTAGGCTGCAAAAAAGTGTCACACATGTGGTATCGCTGTACTCAGGAGAAGTTGGGGAATGTGTTTTGGGGTGTCATTTTACATATACCCATGCTGGGTGAGATAAATATCTTGGTCAAATGCCAACTTTGTATAAAAAAATGGGAAAAGTTGTCTTTTGCCAAGATATTTCTCTCACCCAGCATGGGTATATGTAAAATGACACCCCAAAACACATTCCCCAACTTCTCCTGAGTACGGCGATACCACATGTGTGACACTTTTTTGCCGCCTAGGTGGGCAAAGGGGCACACATTCCAAAGAGCACCTTTAGGATTTTACAGGTCATTTTTTACACATTTTGATTGGGTTCACTTGTGGGGTAGTTATACTGCCCTGGCATTTTAGGGGCCCATATGCGTGAGAAGTAGTTTGCAATCAAAATCTGTAAAAAATGACCGGTGAAATCCTAAAGGTGCTCTTTGGAATGTGTGCCCCTTTGCCCACCTAGGCTGCAAAAAAGTGTCACACATCTGGTATCGCCGTACTCGGGAGAAGTTGGGGAATGTGTTTTGGGGTGTCATTTTACATATACCCATGCTGAGTGAGAGAAATATCTTGGCAAAAGACAAAATTTCCAATCTTTTTATACAAAGTTGGCATTTGACCAAGATATTTATCTCACCCAGCATGGGTATATGTAAAATGACACCCCAAAACACATTCCCCAACTTTTCCTGAGTACGGCGATACCACATGTGTGACACTTTTTTGCAGCCTAGGTGGGCAAAGGGGCACACATTCCAAAGAGAACCTTTCGGATTTCACCGGTCATTTTTTACAGATTTTGATTGCAAACTACTTCTCACGCATATGGGCCCCTAAAATGCCAGGGCAGTATAACTACCCCACAAGTGACCCCATTTTGGAAAGAAGACACCTGAGGGTATTCCGTGAGGGGCATGGTGAGTTCCTAGAATATTTTATTTTTTGTCACAAGTTAGTGGAATATGAGACTTTGTAAGAAACAAAAAAAAAAATCATAATTTTCCGCTAACTTGTGACAAAAAAAAAAAGTTCTATGAACTCACTATGCCCATCAGTGAATACCTTAGGGTGTTTACTTTCCGAAATGGGGTCATTTGTGGGGTGTTTGTACTGTCTGAGCATTGTAGAACCTCAGGAAACATGACAGGTGCTCAGAAAGTCAGAGCTGTTTCAAAAAGTGGAAATTCACATTTTTGTACCATAGTTTGTAAACGCTATAACTTTTACCCAAACCATTTTTTTTTACCCAAACATTTTTTTTTATCAAAGACATGTAGAACAATAAATTTAGCGAAAAATTTATATATGGATGTCGTTTTTTTTGCAAAATTTTACAACTGAAAGTGAAAAATTTCATTTTTTTGCAAAAAAATCTTTAAATTTCGATTAATAACAAAAAATTTAAAAATGTCAGCACTCAGCAGCAATGAAATACCACCAAATGAAAGCTCTATTAGTGAGTAGAAAAGGAGGTAAAATTCATTTGGGTGGTAAGTTGCATGACCGAGCAATAAACGGTGAAAATAGTGTAGTGCAGAAGTGTAAAAAGTGGCCTGGTCATTAAGGGGGTTTCAGCTAGCGGGGTTAAAGTGGTTAAAGTGGATAAAGATTTAAAAAAACTTATGGTAACTGAACGGAAGCATTCTGAAAAAGGTCCAGTTCTCACGAAGAGATTTAAACTGATGTTTCCTCTCCAGGAGTCGGAATCAGAACTGTGGGTACCACCACCGAAGGTCGATATGGCGGTCTCCAAGTTGTCTAAGAGGACCTTAGTTCCTTCTGATGATGGAAGCAACCTTCAGGATCCATTAAATCAGAGGGCCCAGTGCACTCTGAGGCGCAGCTATTCCGCAGCTGCAGCCTCTGCTTCAGTTACAGTTGCTTCCTCAGAAGTCACTGAGTTTGTTCGGTCCCGCGTTCTCAGAATTCAGTTGGACCTGGAATCTGGAGTCTCCAGAACCGATGTGCTAGACCAGTTCAAAACCTTACTCTTGGGAACTGACTTTTTGTGTGACGCTTCCACACAGCACCTGAAGTTAGCCGCCAAAGGCATGGCTCTCTCTTCCGCCTATGGTTGCGTCCCTGGGTTGCCGATAACGCCTCCAAATTAAATCTGTGTGGCTTACCATATGAACCAGGAAGACTCTTTGGTTCAGAATTAGATAAGATAATAGAGAGCCTGGTGGATAAAAAGGGGAAGTCCCTCCCCCAAGAATCCTTTCGGGGCCGGAGTAGGCCCAGAAGTTCTAGAACCCAGGGCCCCTCAGGGTCTCAGAGATGTCAGGAGTCGTCCAGACGCGGACGGGGTCGCGGTAGTGGAAAGGACCATAAAGCGGATCTATGACTCTCCCGCTTACCTTCCCCCTCCCCCTCCAAATTGTCTGTGCGATACTCAGAATTTAGTTCCCCTCCCTCGTCTAAGTTTATTTCGGCAGGCCTGGCTGCAAAATATTCCGGAAAAGTGGGTCCTAGAAATAATTATGTTGGGGTACAAAATAGATTTTCTATCCCCTCGCCAAGAGAATTTTTTTTAACCAGAACCCTAAACCAGACCAAACAGTCTATCTTAGATGATTCTGTCCTCCTTTATGTTCAAAAAAGGGCCCTACAGGAAGTTCCTCCTCGCGAACAAGGGCTGGGAGTATACTCCCCCGTTTTTCTAGTCCCGAAGCCGTCGAGCGATCGGCGCATGATCATAGACCTACGTTACCTAAATCGGTTCATAAGACCAAAGCGCTTCAGAATGGAGACCATTCGATCACTCATCAGCATTCTAAACCCCAGAGATCTAAAGATCACCTTAGATCTGAAGGATGCTTACCTTCATATCCCCATTCATCCAGCTCACAGGAGATTTTTAAGAATTGCGGTCTCCATAAGAGGGGTGGTAAAACATTACCAGTTTTCTGTGATGCCTTTTGGCATTTCCTCCACTCCCCACACTTTCACAAAAGTTGTGGCTCCGGTTGTCACCCAACTCAGGCTTCAAGGGCTAGAAATCGTGCCATACCTAGACGACTGGCTTCTAAAAGCCGCTACTCTAGACGTTCTTTTATCTCATCTTCAGCTGGCTCTTCAGTCTCCCCAGTGCTTGGACTGGCTTATAAATTGGGAAAAATCGGAGATCGTTCCATCTACTTCCAGGATGTTCCTGGGTTTTCTGGTAGACTCCAAACGGATGACTCTTTCCCTCTCTCCAGAGAGGAAGGATTGAATGATAAGAGCCGCGTTCCTCATGGCATCTCGGCGGGTGTCCATCAGAACACTCATGAAAATGTTAGGCCACATGTCCGCATCTGCGGAAGCAGTTCCTTGGGCCCTATGGCACCTACGTCCACTTCAAGAAGAAGGGGTTGGATAAGACGCACTCCCTGTCTACCAAAGTCCGTTCCTCCCTCAGGTGGTGGAGGAACCTATCAGATGGGAGGTCATTGATTCAACCTAGTTAGATCACGTTGACCACAGACGCCTCCCTTCTAGGTTGAAGAGCCCATCTGGAGGAGAATCCAGTACAAGGTACCTGAAGTCCGCAGGAGAGGCTTCTCTCATCCAATCTGAGAGAATTGAGAGCAGTTTGTCTCGCTCTCTACCACTTTGCTCCTCTTATCCGCGGGAAGGTGGTAAGAGTCCGCTCGGACAATACGACGGTAGTCGCTTACATCAACAGACAGGGAGGCACAAGATCTCAACCTCTCCTCCAGGAAGTTGGTTTAATTCTTGCTTGGGCAGAAACCAGTTTATCCCACCTTTCGGCTGTTCACATCAGAGGGAATCTCAACATAGTTGCAGATCGGCTGAGTCGGGGTCTGCCAGTTCAAGGCGAATGGTCATTGAACAGAGGCGTTTTCACCCAAATCACACTCCGGTGGGGTGTTCCAGAGATCGACTTGATGGCGACCCGCTTGAACGCCAAGGTGGACAGATTCTGCTCCCTCTACAAGGAGGACAATCCTCTGGCAATAGACGCTCTGTCCATAATATAGAGGTTCAGGCTGGCTTACATATTCCCTCCAATTTCCATTATACCAAGGGTATTGATGAAAATCAAGCAAGACCAGACCCTGGTCATTGCAATAATACCATTCTGTCCAAAGAGGTTTTGGTTCACCCAGCTCATGAAGATGAGTCAGGGCACATATTGGAGACTTTCCCTAACGCAGGACCTTGTGTATCAGGACACAGGTCCCTGCTTAGATCTGAGGGGACTCAGTCTGACAGCCTGGAGATTGACAGGTCCCTACTAGAAGCTAGAGGGCTTTCTGCTGAGGTCTTGAGAACCATTTCACACTCCAGGGCGGAGTCTACAAACAAAGCTTACTCAAGCATATACAAGATCTTCCTTCAGTGGTGTGCTGATAAAGAGGTTGTACCCTCAGATCCTCCTCTTTCAGCGATTCTACAGTTTCTGCAGGACCCGTCAACGCTCAGAGTTCATACCAGTGCGCTTTCTGCCTTTTTAGGCAGACCTTTATCTCAAGACCCCCTGAAACCTATCCCTGAATGGGATTTATCTGTGGTTCTGAAGGGGCTATCCTCCCCCCCCCCCTTTGAACCCTTGGAAAATGTGGACCTTAGATTTTTATCTTTGAAGGTCACATTTCTACTGGCCATAACTTCGGGCAAGAGGATTGGAGAACTGCAGGCCTTAGCGGCCGCTGAGGCTTATACCCTCTTCCTCTAGGACAGAGTTCTGTTGAGGTTCCTACCGACCTTTGTCCCCAAGGTAACATAATTTAGAAATACTAATCAAACCATCACCTTACCGGTTTTATGTCCCTCTCCCTCATCTCCAGAGGAAGAAGCCCTCCATTCCTTGGACATTTCAAGAAATCTCTGAATCTATCTGAATCAGTGGCGTAGGGATCGCCATAGCAACCATAGCAGTGGCTATGGGGCCCTACGCCACTGGGGGCCCGTCCAGACCGCATATATATATTTTTTTTTATTAATACAGGACACACAGGCAGGCAGCCAGCCAGGCCCGACCGCCCGCCCAGTGTAGTGGGGGCGGTGATCGGGCGGTCCGCGGCTCGGGCCTGGCTGGGGGGAAGGAAGCCAACAGGAAGGAGGAGCTGTAGTAGGAGCAGGTGGGCCCGGGCCGGGGCGCACTGTCTGCCGAACCGCACGCACAAGGAAGGAGGAGATACATGACATGAGGTAGGCGGTGGAGCCGTGGAGGGGGCCGAAACGGGGGCGGAGCGGAGGCGGAGCCAGTCTGGCAGTGTGTGCAGCCTGCAGGAAAGATTTCCTCCGGCTCCACCTCCTAAAGTCCTAGTAACTAGAGGGAGGAGGACTCAGGAGGCGGACTCAGGTGGTGGAGGGGGCGGGGCGGGGCGGGGCCGGGCCCCCCGCCCGGCCCCGCCCCGCCCCCTCCACCACCTGAGTCCGCCTCCTGAGTCCTCCTCCCTCTAGTTACTAGGACTTTAGGAGGTGGAGCCGGAGGAAATCTTTCCTGCAGGCTGCACACACTGCCAGACTGGCTCCGCCTCCGCTCCGCCCCCGTTCCGGCCCCCTCCACGGCTCCACCGCCTACCTCATGTCATGTATCTCCTCCTTCCTTGTGCGTGCGGTTCGGCAGACAGTGCGCCCCGGCCCGGGCCCACCTGCTCCTACTACAGCTCCTCCTTCCTGTTGGCTTCCTTCCAGGGTTTAACAGGGTTTACCTGTTGTGGAGTGGAGAGTGGAGGGACTAGGGAGGGTCCCGCCGGCCGCACTGGTTCATATGCTAATCTCACAGTGACTGACTGCCCAAAACTGGACTGTCTGGCTGAGTAGAGCAGGCGGTGGCGGCGGTGCAGCTCTCAGATCAGACTCAGAGAAAGTGAGAGAGGGGAACCCACCTCACAGTCACACTCCAGAGTCCAGTCCAGTCCTCAGCTCAGTCTCAGTGGAGTCAGTCAGTGCCTGCCTGGTCTCCAGACAGTCTCCAGTGACAGACTCAGTCCTGCCGTCGGTCGTGCCACTCCAGTCTGTGCCTGGCTGGCACCTGCTGTCTGTGTGACTACAGGGTGACTCTAAAAGTAAGTCATGTGATGTGAATATGTGATTCATTTGATTTGAATTTAAGGAAGTGAGATTATTGAGAATTTATGATTTCTGAGTTAATCTAAATTCTTAAGGGTACTTTCACACTTGCGGCAGGACGGATCCGACAGGCTGTTCACCATGTCGGATCCGTCCTGCGGCTATTTCGCCGTGCCCGCGGACCGCCGCTTCGTCCTCATTGACTATAATGGGGACGGGGACGGAGCTCCGGCGCAGCACGGCGGTGCACGGAGAAAGCCGCCAGACTAAAAAGCCTGACATGCAGTAATTTTAGTCCGGCGGCCTTTCTCCGTGCACCGCCGTGCTGCGCCGGAGCTCCGCCCCTGTCCCCATTATAGTCAATAGGGACGGAGCGGCGGTCCACGGGCACGGCGAAATAGCCGCAGGACGGATCCGACATGGTGAACAGCCTGTCGGATCCGTCCTGCCGCAAGTGTGAAACTGCTCATGGCGGTGGGAGATCTAGGATGGGTGTTTGGGTGGGAGCTCTGGAAGGGGTGGTGGGAGGCCCGATAGATATTTGGGGGGCCCATAATTTTTTTTTGCTATGGGGCCCATGCATTTCTAGCATGCTATTACTGATCGCTTGCTATTACAATTTTTGTGCTGTAAGGTGACAAATAAAAACTTTTTTTGCACAGTTTTTATTTTATTTTTTTGAGCCAGGTTCATCTGGGGGTATTTTTATAGAGCAGATTCTTACGGACGCGGCGATACCTAATATGTCTGCTTTTTTAATTTATTTTAGTTTTACTAAATAATATATATTTTTTAAATATTTTTTGTTTTAGTGTCTCGAGAACCAGTTTTTTATCCGATTGTCAGTGGCTAAATTGGAATATAAATTTAGTACTCCGTGGAAGTGTGGTACTCCCTGAAGCAACCAATAATGCAGAGGCCCGGATGATTGGGGCATGTGTCACACTGAGTAGTGGTGTCCTTCCGTATCCCCCTCCTGCGACACACTGCACTTTTTTGGGGTCCGTCCCTTCTTTCCAGTATGGGGGACCACACCTGGAAAGTGTTGGCCAGGGACGATCCGGGCGCCTCCAGTTCCCGAGGTACTCCGACCTGCTCTTTCCCAGTCAGAAAAGATCAGGTCCTTGAGGACTGCCTCATAGAACTGAAGGAATGTCCCTGTGTTGCCAGCGCTCCGGGACAGCAAAAAAGAGTTGTACAAGGCAACCTGTACCAAGTAGACCGCAACTTTTTTGTACCATGCCCGGGTTTTGCGCATGGCGTTATATGGCTTGAGGACTTGATCAGAGAGATCAACTCCTCCCATATACCGATTGTAGTCGACAATACAATCGGGCTTAAGGACTGTTGCCACGGTAGCTCGCACAGGGACAGGGATGATGCCATTACCATGAACTGAAGTGGATCTGGTGGCGAGGGACTGGAACAAGGGGATACTAGTATAAAAGTTATCCACGTACAGGTGGTAACCCTTATCTAGCAGTGGGTGCAGAAGGTCCCACACGAGTTTCCCGCTAACACCAAGAGTGGGGGCACATTCTGGGAGGTTGAATACGGGAATCTCGCCCCTCGTACACACAAAACTTGTAAGTGTACCCTGAGGTACTCTCACAAAGTTTGTATAGCTTCACGCTATGCCTCACCCACTTAGAGGGAACATACTAGCAGAAAAGGAGTTTCCCCTTGAAAGCAATGAGAGACTCATCAACCGTGACCTCCCTTCCAGGTACATAGGCCTGTACAAATTTTGCCCCAAAGTGATCGATGACCGGCCTGATTTTGTACAGGCGGTCATAGGCAGGATCACCTTGGGGGCGGGGGGGGGGACATGCTGCATTATGCATTATTCCAGATGGCCTCAAACCGGGAGCGTATCATGGCCGTACTGTAAAGTGGGGTCTGGTAGAGGACGTCCCCACTCCAGTAATGCCTGACACTGGGTTTCTTGACTAGGCCCATGTGCAGCACGAGGCCCCAAAATGTCCTTATCTCGGCTGCACTGACCGGGGTCCAGACACCAGACCTAGCCAAAAAGGAGCCCGGGTTTTGAGCAACAAACTGTTGGGCGTACAGGTTTGTTTGCTCCACCATTAGATTTACTAAGTGGTCACTGAAAAAAATACTAAAATAGTCGTATTCAGTGAAACCCACTGTGGAAATCTGGATTCCTGGTTGGCCTACAAAATCAGGAATCACGGGCTCAAAACGCTCTGGGGTACACCAGACAAGTTCACCGGCAGGGGGCTCCGGTGGATTTAGCTGGTGGGCCGGAAAACTAGTACGAGCCCCAGAGCTGCTCGTACTAGGGTAGGCCTTGGGGGCTCATCATGTGTGTGTGTGTGCATGCATGTAAATCTTTATTAAGTGTGTGTGGGGGCATGGGTGTTCGCAAACTTAGCCTAAACCTAACAGACAAAAAAAAAAAAAAGACTAACTAAAAAAAGGCCCAAAATTTCCCTAAATATCCCTGCCTAATCTAACTTTTCCCTAGCCTTTCCCTAAATACCTGGTGGTGCTGGGGGTGCTGGGGCACAGATGGGGTGCTGGATCCTGATCTCTGCATAGATTGAGGGTGCTGGCTCTGGCTCTCCTCGGGCTCCCGGACTGAAAAGAAGGAAGAGAGGAGCGCTGCGATTATTTGAACCTCCCGCCCGCCGAGCCGACCAATGAGAGGCAATCCTGAGAGGTGATGTCACACCACCGATCACCATCCTGTTCCGGGTTATCGGGTCCCCAGAGACCCGAATAACCCGGAAATGCAGCAAACCGCAGGTCTGAATTAACCTGCAGTTTGCTGCGATCGCCTACACGGGGGGGGGGGGGGGGGGGGGGATAGATAATCAGTTAAAACAAAGTGCTGAACCCCTTTAATGCTGTCTACTAAAATGCATGTGTGAGTGCTAAGCCGGTGATACCATAGGCTTGCAGAAGGTAAGTAAGTTATATCTTCACGTTAGCTGAGGTTTCGTTGGCCAGGCAGTTTGTGATGCCTCTGAGTTCACACGGTTGCTGCCAGGACATTTTTGTGCGATACATTGGCGACGCTTTAGAATCTGCTGTAATGACAGATTGAAAAATCCCTTCTTGGCCACTGAACAGAATGTCGCATTAAAATGAGCAAATCCCATGGGGCAGATTGATAAAATGCTCTTGATTCAACTCCATCAACCACACGGACTGCGCAACGTTGTGTAGTGTAATAGAAAGTACAATATTCTGCGCCTGGGATGAAGAGGAGGCCCAATGCCCATGAAGAAGGGAACTGAAGCCTCTGTCAAAACAGAGATCCCAATCTTCTGTGGAAAACGCAGAAGGCGCCGTCCATATTAATAAACATCACAATAAGTCTCTGAATTTAGGAAGGTCTTTACATAAAGGTCAAGTCCCCATCTCTGTATCACTCCCCATCACTGTAACTTAAAGAGGACCATTTACTAGAATAAAACATCTAAACTAACTATACAGACATGGAGAGCGGCACCCAGGGATCTCCCTGCACTTACTGTTATACCTGGGCGCCGCTCCGTTCTCCCGGTATAGCCTCCGGTATCTTCATAGTTAGGCTCCACCCAGGGGAACCTGCCGGCGTCTCCGTCTTCCATGCTGTAGCGCTGGCCAATCGCAGCACTCAGCTCATAGCCTGAGAGGCTTTTTATTCTCTCAGGCTATAAGCTGAGCGCTGCGATTGGCCAGCGCTACAGCATGGGAGAAGGAGATGCCGGCAGGTTCCCCTGGGTGGAGCCTAACAAATGAAGATACCGGAGGCTATACCGGGAGAACGGAGCGGCGCCCAGGTATAACAGTAAGTGGAGGGAGATCCCTGGGTGCCGCTATCCATGTCTGTATAGTTAGTTTAGATGTTTTATTCTAGTGAAAAGTCCTCAAAGTCTAGTAAAGGAGTTGTGCACCTTAACCACCTCAGCTGCCCTAGCTTAAACTCCCTGGGCCCTTAATGACCAGACCACTTTTTACAATTCTGCACTACAATACTTTCACGGTTTATTGCTCGGTCATACAACTTACCACCCAAATGAATTTTACCTCCTTTTCTTCTCACTAATAGAGCTTTCATTTGGTGGTGTTTCATTGCTGCTGACATTTTTACTTTCTTGTTATTAATCGAAATTTACCACATTTTTTGCAAAAAAATGACATTTTTCACTTTCAGTTTATTGTTCTACATGTCTTTGATAAAAAAAATGCAATAAGTGTATATTTATTGGTTTGCGCAAAAGTTATAGCGTTTACAAACTATGGTACAAAAATGTGAATTTCCACATTTTGAAGCAGCTCTGACTTTCTGAGCACCTGTCATGTTTCCTGAGGTTCTACAATGGCCAGACAGTACAAACACCCCACAAATGACCCCATTTCGGAAAGTAGACACCCTAAGGTATTCGCTGATGGGCATAGTGAGTTCATAGAACTTTTTATTTTTTGTCACAAGTTAGCGGAAAAAGATGATTTTTTTCTTTTTTTTCTTACAAAGTCTCATATTCCACAAACTTGTGACAAAAAATAAAAACTTCCATGAACTCACTATGCCCATCACAAAATACCTTGGGGTGTCTTCTTTCCAAAATGGGGTCACTTGTGGGGTATTTATACTGCCCTGGCATTTTAGGGGCCCTAATGCGTGAGAGGAAGTCTGGAATCCAAATGTGTAAAAAATGCCCTGTGAAATCCTAAAGGTGCTCTTTAGAAATTGGGCCCCTTTGCCCACCTAGGCTGCAAAAAAGTGTCACACATGTGGTTTCGCCGTACTCAGAAGAAGTAGGGCAATGTGTTTTGGGGCGTCTTTTTACATATACCCATGCTGGGTGAGAGAAATATCTCTCTAAAAGACAACTTTTCCCATTTTTTTAATATAAAGTTGTCATTTGACAGAGATATTTATCTCACCCAGCATGGGTATATGTAAAAAGACACCCCAAAACACATTGCCCTACTTCTTCTGAGTACGGCGATACCACATGTGTGACACTTTTTTGCAGCCTAGGTGGGCAAAGGGGCCCCAATTCTAAAGAGCACCTTTAGGATTTCACAGGGCATTTTTAACACATTTGGATTTCAAACTACTTCTCACGCATTAGGGCCCCTAAAATGCCAAGGCAGTATAAATACCCCACAAGTGACCCCATTTCGGAAAGAAGACACCCCAAGGTATTCCGTGAGGGGCATGGCGAGTTCATAGAAGTTTTTTTTTTTTGGCCCAAGTTAGCGGAAATTGATTTTTATTATTTTTTCTCACAAAGTCTCCCTTTCCGCTAACTTGTGACAAAAAGTTAAATCTTTCATGGACTCAATATGCCCCTCAGCGAATACCTTGGGGTGTCTACTTTCCTAAATGGGGTCATTTGTGGGGTGTTTGTACTGCCCTGGCATTTTAGGGGCCCTAAAGCGTGAGAAGAAGTCTGGAATATAAATGTCTAAAAAATTTTACGCATTTGGATTCCGTGAGGGGTATGGTGAGTTCATGTGAGATTTTATTTTTTGTCACAAGTTAGTCAAAAATGAGACTTTGTAAGAAAAAAATAAATAAAAAATTTCCGCTAACTTGTGCCAAAAAAAAAAAAAAAATCTATGAACTCGCCATGCCCCTCAAAAGTGATCTTTTTATAGTGCCGCAGCAATTTTACGGTGTTTTTGCAGTGATCAGAAAAATTTTTATTCTGTCACTGCGGTGGGGCGGATTAGACGCAAGTGTGCGCACCAGATCAGGCCTGATCGGGCGAACACTGCGTTTTTTGTAGAGCCTATAGAACATGTCCTATTCTTATCCGCAATTGCGGACAAGAAAAGGCATTTTCTATGCTTCTATATAGTTCTGGCAATGTGCGGATCCGTAGAATGCGGAAAGCACATTGCCGGTGTCCGTGTTTTGCGGATCCGCGGTGTCCGTGTTTTGCAGATCCGCGGTGTCCGTGTTTTGCGGATACACTGATCCGCAAAACACATACGGACGTCTAAATGGAGCCTTACAGGGGGGTTATCAATGACAGGGGGGTGATCACCCCATGTAGACTCCCTGATCACCCCCTGTCATTGATCACCCCCCTGTAAGGCTCCATTCAGAGGTCCGTATGTGTTTTGCAGATCCACGGATCCATGGATCGGATCCGCAAAACACATACGGACGTCTAAATGGAGCCTTACAGGGGGTGATCAATGACAGGGGAGTGGTCAATGACAGGGGGGTGATCAGGGAGTCTATATGGGGTGATCACCCCCCTGTAAGGCTCCATTCAGATGTCCGTATGTGTTTTGCGGATCCGATCCATGGATCCGTCGATCCGTAAAACACATACGGACGTCTGAATGGAGCCTTACAGGGGGGTGATCAATGACAGGGAGGTGATCAGGGAGTCTATATGGGGTGATCACCCCCCTGTAAGGCTCCATTCAGACGTCCGTATGTGTTTTACGGATCCACGGATCCATGGATCGGATCCGCAAAACACATACGGACGTCTGAATGGAGCATTACAGGGGGGTGATCAATGACAGGGGGGTGATCAGGGAGTCTATATGGGGTGATCACCCCCCTGTAAGGCTCCATTCAGACGTCCGGATGTGTTTTGAGGATCAGCGGATCCTGCCTGCGGCGGTCCTGTAGTGGTTAAGAAAGTTTGGCAAACCTGTGAAGAGAAGCAAACTTACCTGCTTCCCGGGGCAGGCTCCTTCTCTCCCTGGCATCTGGTTTTCAGGATGTCAACTTCCATGACGTTGCTGCAGCCAACTTCAGGCCATGGTCACAAATGGTCGCCGTAAATTTAGGAAGTCTACATCTTGGGAGCTGAACGGAGAAGCGGAGGCCAGGGAGAGTAGGAGCCGGGAGGTCAGTATGCTTTCTTTGCAAGTCAACCAAGGGGTGGGGGTATGCCAATCCCCCCCAAGGTGCACAACCCCTTCAAGGAGTGATGAGCATGCTGATGTTTAAACCAGTGAACTCGTTTTTAGGAGTGCACCATAGCCCATACATGTAATTAAAGGCCATGTATACCGTTGGGGGCAATTTGTTTTTTTATTTTTGCATTGTACTCATTTTGAGCTAAAAATTATATTTTAAATATATGGAGTCCTTTTTTCTGTACAGAGCTGAGATGCTCTAGCAGCAACCTCTGTATTTTCTCTTTTCCATCAGACCAGGAGCTGATGGGCTCCTTATTTCTGCTCTCTGACATTCTAGACACTCATTATAGCTCAGTTCTTATCTTACTGATAAGAATGTGGCTTAAATAAGTGTTTATGACCTTTTATTAATTTAGAGATAAGGGTTATTATATGACCTGCATAAAGTGAAAGTGAAAGTAATAGTCATACAGCTAGAAAAACTGTTAGCTCAATATTTTTAATAAAGGCCAAGTGGAAAAATGTTTTTTTTTTTGCCAAAAATGAGCAACATGCAACCATAAAAAAATAATTGCCTTCGAAGGTATACATAGCCTTTAAATCCCCAAAAATGTTCTGACAAAACTTCAGGGACACCTCAGGAAAAACATACACGTATTCGTTACCTTTAATTGCAGTGTATTTACTATGCATTATTATTCTTATTACCGCTAGTACTACTCACACTAATAACGTGACATATGGATGTCCTTTGGCCTAGGTGCAGGTTTGTCACCGATCTTCCTTCAGAGCCTGTGAGCTGTGTACGTTCCCCCAGGAGGTAATTCCAGAATCCGGTCAGAGCCGTATCCTCAAATGACTTGGATCAGATATCTCGTTCACCAGGTCAGGTTACAGCTATATACAGCCGGTAAACTGCCCAGGAATAAACAGAGCGAGGTAGGAATCTTCCACATCCTCATATATTTCAGAATAATAGTTAAATTCTGTCCAGTCAGAATTTTTAACCCCTTAAAGGGGTTGTCCAATCCTTAGGGAATGGTCATCGCTATGTGATCTGTGGGAGTCCGACACCACGAACCCATACCAATCAGCTGTGGTGCTGGTGCCAGAACTAAACAGCCCTGTCTGCTGTGCAGTGAGCGTCGGCAGCACTGCAGTACCCAGCTCCAGCCACTACGATATGGAAGGCGCTGTGCAGTGTTCTAGAGCTACACTGAAACAGCTGACTGGTGGGGGTGCAGGATTTTGGACCCCTCCGCTCAGATAGTGATGGCCGTCCTCAGGATATTGTACCACTGCTGGACAACCCTTTTAATTTATATAATTTTTATGACGACACAATGAACTTCTGCTGCAACTTTCATTTTTTATGCTGTTTATATTAATTGACAAAATAACTTTATTACACATATCATTACATGTTTGGTGACACGATATGTGTATATTTTTTACTGTTAAATGGGCCTTTTCTTTAATGTTTCAGCCCCTATTGCACACAATGGTGAAAGGTTTCTAAAGACATCACTGTCTGAAACGTGACTTCAGGATAGGTCATCAATATCAGATCGGAGGGGGTCCAATTGCTGGAACCCCCGCCGGTCACTGAAGACGGTAGAACTGTAATTACACCGCTTTCCCTTGCAATGTCGACGGTGAGCAGGTAAATAGTGAAGGACAGGCAGCTCTCGTACGAGCCGTGCTTTCTCTTCATACAAATGATCGGCGGGGGTCATCAATATAGGAAAAGCAGACAACCCCTTTAATTAATTTTAAAGTGTGTCCACTTTCATAACCCCTAAATAGAAGACACCAGGGACACTGGATGACGATACAGCACAAAAAATGGAAACCATCATCTACTGTATATACCAGCGTCAGAGGACATTACTGGGAGGAGGTATAAGAGAAGAGCACTATAACTCCCAGCATGTCCAGACAGGTATGTCATAGGACATTACAGGGAGGTGGTACAAGAGAAGAGGACTACAACTCCCAGCAAGTCCAGCCAGGTATTATGGAATATCAGAGAATATTTCAGGGAGGGGGTATAAAGGGAGCTCCCAACATGTCCAGGCCATTATTATGGGAATATTAGGACAATTCAGAGAGGGAGTATAGGAAGAAAGGACTACAACTTCCAAAGTTTAGCAGGCTCATCTCCTCTCCACTGCTAAACTCCGACACCTCCTGCACTGATGACATGACTGTGACATCATCACAGATCCTTGCCACATCTCTTCTCCACTGCTGAACTCCAGCCTCTCCTGCACTAATCACATAAAGGAGATATGATCCCAGATCCTTACCACATCTCCTCTCCACTGCTGAACTTTGGTACCATTCTTTATTCATGGCTGTGTTTTTGGGCAAAATTGTGAGTGAGCCGACTCCCTTGGATGAGAAGCAACCCCACACATGAATGGTCTAAGGATGCTTTACTGTTGGCATGACACAGGACTGATGGTAGCGCTCCCCTTTTCTTCTCCGGACAAGCCTTTTTCCTGATGCCCCAAACAATCGTAAAGATGCTTCATCGGAGAATATGACTTTGCCCCAGTCCTCAGCAGTCCATTCACCATATTTTCTGCAGAAGATCAATCTGTCCCTTATGTTTTTTTTTTAGAGAAGCGGCTTCTTTGCTGCCCTTCTTGACACCAGGCCATCTTCCAAAAGATGTGCAGATGCGCAGATGTGCAGATGTGCAGATGCGCTCACACCTGCCTGCTGCTATTCCTGAGCAAGCTCTGCACTCGAGGCACTCCGATCCTGCAGCTGAATCCTCTTTAGGAGACGATCCTGGCACTTGCTGGACTTTCTTGGACGCCCTGAAGCCTTCTTAACAAGAATTGAACCTCTTTCCTTGACGTTCTTGATGATCCTATAAATTGTTGATTGAAGTGCAATCATAGTAGCCACAATATCCTAGCCTGTGAAGCCATTTTTATGCAACGCAATGATGGCTGCACGCGTTTCTTTGCAAGTCACCATGGTTAACAATGGAAGAACAATAATTTCAAGCATCACCCTCCTTTTAAAAGGTCAAGTCTGCCATTTTAACCCAATCAGCCTGACATAATGATCTCCAGCCTTGTGCTCGTCAACATTCTCACCTGAGTTAACAAGACGATTACTGAAATGATCTCAGCAGGTCCTTTAATGACAGCAATGAAATGCAGTGGAAAGTTTTTTTGGGGATTAAGTTAATTTTCATGGCAAAGAAGGACTATGCAATTCATCTGATCACTCTTCATAACATTCTGGAGTATATGCAAATTGCTATTATAAAAACTTAAGCAGCAACTTTTCCAATTTCCAATATTTATGTAATTCTCAAAACTTTTGGCCACGACTGTACTTTCTAATGGCTCCATCTCAGTCTGCCTCAGATAACATGGAGGATGCTTAATCTCTCTCAGACTACCTCACATAACTTGGAATAGCCTCCATCTCTCTCAATCTACCTCAGATAACATGGAGGATGCTTCATCTCTCTCAGACTACCTCACATAACATGGAAGAGGCTCCATCTCTCTCAATCTACCCTTAGATAATATAGAGGATGCTTCATCTCTCTCAATCTACCTCAGATAACATGGAAAATGCTTCATCTCACTCAGTCTACTTCAGATAACATGGCAGATGCTTAATCTCTCCCAGAATACCTCAGATAACATGGAGGATGCTTCATCTCTCTCAGTCTACATTAGATAACAAGGAGGATGCTGTATCTCTCTCAGAATACCTTAGATAACATAGAGGATGCGTCATCTCTCTCAGTCTACCTCAGATAACATGGAGGAGGCTTCATCTCTCTCAGACTACCTCAGATAACTTGGAGGATGCTGTATCTCTCTCAGTCTACCTCAGATAACATGGAGGAGTCTTGATCTCTCTCAGTCTACCTCAGATAACATGGAGGAGGCCTCATCTCTCTCAGTCTACCTCAGATAACATGAAGGAGACTTCATCTCTCTCAGTCTACCTCAGATAACAGGGAGGATGCTTCATCTCTCTCAGACTACCTCAGATTATATAGAGGAGGCTTCATCTCTCTCAGTCTACCTCAGATAACAGGGAGGATGCTTTATCTCTCTCAGTCTACCTCAGATAACATGGAGGATGTGTTATCTCTCTCAGACTACATCATATAACAATGGAGAATGCTACATTTCTCTCATTCTACCTCAAATAACATGGGGGAGGCTTCATCTCTCTCAGTCTAGCTCAGTTAACATGGAGGATGCTTCATCTCTCTCAGACTACCTCACATAACATGGAGGAGGCTCCATCTCTCTCAGTTTACCTCAGATTACATGGAGGAGACTTCCTCTCTCTCAGTCTACTGCAGATAACACAGAGGATGCTTCATCTCTCTCAAATTACTTCATATAACTGGAGGATGCTACATTTCTCTCAGTCTACCTCAGATAACATGGAGGAGTCTTGATTTCTCTCAGTCTACCTCCGATAACATGGAGAAGGCTCCATCTCTCTCAGTTCACCTAAGATAACATGGGGGATGCTTCATCTCTTTGAGACTACCTCAGATAACATGGAGGAACCTCCATCACTCTCAGTTCACCTCAGATTCATCTCTCAGATTCATCTCTCTCAGACTACCTCAGATAACACTGAGGAGGCTCCATCTCTCTCAGTTCACCCCAGATAACATGGGGGATGCTACATATCTCTCTCAGTCTACCTCAGAAAACACAGAGGAGGCTTCAACTCTCTCAGTCTACCTCAGATAACATGGAGAATGTGTCATCTCTCTAAGACTACTTCATATAACATGGAGGATGCTACATTTCTCTTACTCTTGATCTCTTTCAGTCTACCTCAGATAACAGGGAGGATGCTTCATCTCTCTCAGACTACCTCAGATTACATGGAGGAGGCTTCATCTCTCTCAGTCTACCTCAGATAACATGGATGATGCTTTATCTCTCTCAGTCTACCTCAGATAACATGGAGGATGTGTTATCTCTCTCAGACTACATCATATAACAATGAAGAATTCTACATTTCTCTCATTCTACCTCAAATAACATGGAGGATGCTTCATCTCCCTCAGTCTAGCTCAGTTAACATGGAAGATGCTTCATCTCTCTCAGACTACCTCACATAACATAGAGGAGGCTCCATCTCTCTCAGTTTACCTCAGATAACATGGAGGAGGCTTCATCTCTCTCAGACTACCTCAGATAACTTGGAGGATGCTGTATCTCTCTCAGTCTACCTCAGATAACATGGAGGAGTCTTGATCTCTCTCAGTCTACCTCAGATAACATGGAGGAGGCCTCACCTCTCTCAGTCTACCTCAGATAACATGGAGGAGACTTCATCTCTCTCAGTCTACCTCAGATAACAGGGAGGATGCTTCATCTCTCTCAGACTACCTCAGATTACATGGAGGAGGCTTCATCTCTCTCAGTCTACCTCAGATAACATGGATGATGCTTTATCTCTCTCAGTCTACCTCAGATAACATGGAGGATGTGTTATCTCTCTCAGACTACATCATATAACAATGAAGAATTCTACATTTCTCTCATTCTACCTCAAATAACATGGAGGATGCTTCATCTCCCTCAGTCTAGCTCAGTTAACATGGAAGATGCTTCATCTCTCTCAGACTACCTCACATAACATAGAGGAGGCTCCATCTCTCTCAGTTTACCTCAGATAACATGGAGGAGGCTTCATCTCTCTCAGACTACCTCAGATAACTTGGAGGATGCTGTATCTCTCTCAGTCTACCTCAGATAACATGGAGGAGTCTTGATCTCTCTCAGTCTACCTCAGATAACATGGAGGAGGCCTCACCTCTCTCAGTCTACCTCAGATAACATGGAGGAGACTTCATCTCTCTCAGTCTACCTCAGATAACAGGGAGGATGCTTCATCTCTCTCAGACTACCTCAGATTATATAGAGGAGGCTTCATCTCTCTCAGTCTACCTCAGATAACAGGGAGGATGCTTTATCTCTCTCAGTCTACCTCAGATAACATGGAGGATGTGTTATCTCTCTCAGACTACATCATATAACAATGGAGAATGCTACATTTCTCTCATTCTACCTCAAATAACATGGAGGAGGCGTCATCTCTCTCAGTCTAGCTCAGTTAACATGGAAGATGCTTCATCTCTCTCAGACTACCTCACATAACATAGAGGAGGCTCCATCTCTCTCAGTTTACCTCAGATAACATGGAGGAGGCTTCATCTCTCTCAGACTACCTCAGATAACTTGGAGGATGCTGTATCTCTCTCAAACTACTTCATATAACTGGAGGATGCTACATTTCTCTCAGTCTACCTCAGATAACATGAAGGAGTCTTGATTTCTCTCAGTCTACCTCCGATAACATGGAGAAGGCTCCATCTCTCTCAGTTCACCTAAGATAACATGGGGGATGCTTCATCTCTTTGAGACTACCTCAGATAACATGGAGGAAACTCCATCACTCTCAGTTCACCTCAGATTACATAGAGGAGGCTTCATCTCTCTCAGACTACCACAGATAACATGAGGGATGCTTCATCTCTCTCAGACTACCTCAGATAACACTGAGGAGGCTCCATCTCTCTCAGTTCACCCCAGATAACATGGGGGATGCTACATATCTCTCTCAGTCTACCTCAGAAAACACGGAGGAGGCTTCAACTCTCTCAGTCTACCTCAGATAACATGGAGAATGTGTCATCTCTCTAAGACTACTTCATATAACATAGAGGATGCTACATTTCTCTTACTGTTGATCTCTTTCAGTCTACCTCAGATAACAGGGAGGATGCTTCATCTCTCTCAGACTACCTCAGATTACATGGAGGAGGCTTCATCTCTCTCAGTCTACCTCAGATAACATGGATGATGCTTTATCTCTCTCAGTCTACCTCAGATAACATGGAGGAGGCTCCATCTCTCTCAGTTTACCTCAGATAACATGGAGGAGGCTTCATCTCTCTCAGACTACCTCAGATAACTTGGAGGATGCTGTATCTCTCTCAGTCTACCTCAGATAACATGGAGGAGTCTTGATCTCTCTCAGTCTACCTCAGATAACATGGAGGAGGCCTCACCTCTCTCAGTCTACCTCAGATAACATGGAGGAGACTTCATCTCTCTCAGTCTACCTCAGATAACAGGGAGGATGCTTCATCTCTCTCAGACTACCTCAGATTATATAGAGGAGGCTTCATCTCTCTCAGTCTACCTCAGATAACAGGGAGGATGCTTTATCTCTCTCAGTCTACCTCAGATAACATGGAGGATGTGTTATCTCTCTCAGACTACATCATATAACAATGGAGAATGCTACATTTCTCTCATTCTACCTCAAATAACATGGAGGAGGCGTCATCTCTCTCAGTCTAGCTCAGTTAACATGGAGGATGCTTCATCTCTCTCAGACTACCTCACATAACATGGAGGAGGCTCCATCTCTCTCAGTTTACCTCAGATTACATGGAGGAGACTTCCTCTCTCTCAGTCTACTGCAGATAACACAGAGGATGCTTCATATCTCTCAAACTACTTCATATAACTGGAGGATGCTACATTTCTCTCAGTCTACCTCAGATAACATGAAGGAGTCTTGATTTCTCTCAGTCTACCTCCGATAACATGGAGAAGGCTCCATCTCTCTCAGTTCACCTAAGATAACATGGGGGATGCTTCATCTCTTGGAGACTACCTCAGATAACATGGAGGAAACTCCATCACTCTCAGTTCACCTCAGATTACATAGAGGAGGCTTCATCTCTTTCAGACTACCACAGATAACATGAGGGATGCTTCATCTCTCTCAGACTACCTCAGATAACACTGAGGAGGCTCCATCTCTCTCAGTTCACCCCAGATAACATGGGGGATGCTACATATCTCTCTCAGTCTACCTCAGAAAACACGGAGGAGGCTTCAACTCTCTCAGTCTACCTCAGATAACATGGAGAATGTGTCATCTCTCTAAGACTACTTCATATAACATAGAGGATGCTACATTTCTCTTACTGTTGATCTCTTTCAGTCTACCTCAGATAACAGGGAGGATGCTTCATCTCTCTCAGACTACCTCAGATTACATGGAGGAGGCTTCATCTCTCTCAGTCTACCTCAGATAACATGGATGATGCTTTATCTCTCTCAGTCTACCTCAGATAACATGGAGGATGTGTTATCTCTCTCAGACTACATCATATAACGATGAAGAATGCTAAATTTCTCTCATTCTACCTCAAATAACATGGAGGATGCTTCATCTCCCTCAGTCTAGCTCAGTTAGCATGGAAGATGCTTCATCTCTCTCAGACTACCTCACATAACATAGAGGAGGCTCCATCTCTCTCAGTTTACCTCAGATTACATGGAGGAGACTTTATCTC
Source organism: Bufo gargarizans (assembly GCF_014858855.1). Lineage (NCBI taxonomy): Eukaryota > Metazoa > Chordata > Amphibia > Anura > Bufonidae > Bufo > Bufo gargarizans. The sequence goes on from NC_058085.1 coordinate 4,476,540, forward strand.
TCTCAGTCTACTGCAGATAACACACAGGAGGCTTCGTCTCTCTCAAACTACTTCATATAACTGGAGGATGCTACATTTCTCTCAGTCTACCTCAGATAACATGGAGGAGCCTTGATTTCTCTCAGTCTACCTCCGATAACATGGAGGAGGCTCCATCTCTCTCAGTTCACCTAAGATAACATGGGGGATGCCTCATCTCTTTTAGAATACCTCAGATAACATGGAGGAAACTTCATCACTCTCAGTTCACCTCAGATTACATAGAGGAGGCTTCATCTCTCTCAGACTACCTCACATAACATGGAGGAGGTTTCATCTCTCTCAGTCTACCTCAGATAACAGGGAGGATGCTTTATCTCTCAGTCTACCTCAGATAACATGGAGGATGTGTTATCTCTCTCAGACTACTTCATATAACATGGAGAATGCTACATTTCTCTCAGTCTACCTCAGATAACATGGAGGAGGCTCCATCTCTCTCAGTTTATCTAAGATAACATGGGGGATGCTTCATCTCTTTTAGACTACCTAAGATAACATGGAGGAAACTCCATCCCCCTCAGTTCACCTCAGATTACATAGAGGAGGCTTCATCTCTCTCAGTCTACCTCAGATAACATGGAGGAGGCTCCATCTCTCTCAGTTTATCTAAGATAACATGGGGGATGCTTCATCTCTTTTAGACTACCTAAGATAACATGGAGGAAACTCCATCCCCCTCAGTTCACCTCAGATTACATAGAGGAGGCTTCATCTCTCTCAGTCTACCACAGATAACATGGAAGATGTGTCATCTCTCTCAGACTACTTCATATAACATGGAGGATGCTACATTTCTCTCAGTCTACCTCAGATAACATAGAAGAGTCTTGATCTCGCTTAGTATACCTCCAATAACACATGGAGGATTCTTCATCTCTCTCTGACTACCTCAGATAACATGGAGGAGGCTCCATCTCTCTCAGTTCACCTCAGAAAACATGAAGGAGGCTTCATCTCTCTCAGTCTACCACAGATAACATCGAAGATGTGTCATGGGGATGCTCCATCTCTCTCAGTCTACCGCAGATAACATGGAAGATGTGTCATCTCTCTCAGACTACTTCATATAACATGGAGGATGCTACATTTCTCTCAGTCTACCTCCGATAACATGGAGGAGGCTCCTTCTCTCTCAGACTACCTCAGATAACATGGAGGATGTGTTATGGGGATGCTCCATCTCTCTCAGTCTACCTCCAATAACAGGGTGGATGCTTCATCTCTCAGTCTACCGCAGATAACATAAAAGATGTATCATCTCTCTCAGACTACTTCATATAACATCGGGGATGCTACATTTCTCTCAGTCTACCTCAGATAACAAACACATAGTGTAACAGCACTTTACAAACCAAAGGTAGAGTACAAAAGTATATTACATTGTAAATGCTATGCTAATAACTTAGAAATGCTTAGCAGTCTACCTCAGATAGTCTACCTCAGATAACATGGAGGAGTCTTGATTAGGTTTGAGCGAACCAGATCTGTAAAGTTCGGGTTCATACCGAACTTTAGTATTTTTGGACCCCGAACCCAAACTTTTCAGTAAAAGTTCGGGTTCGGTTTTTGGCGAGTTAATGGTGCTTTTTGAAAGGCTGCAGAGCAGCCAATCAACAAGCATTTTACTCTTATGCCCTTAGAAGCCATCACAGCCATGCCTACTAATGGCTGTGATTGGCCAGTGCAGCATGTGACCCAGGCTCTATATAACCTGGAGTCACGTAGTGCTGCACGTCACTCTGCTCTGATTAGTGTAGGGAATGGGATAGGATACTGCTGCTGTGAGGGAGAGAATAGGACAGAATTTTTCATCTGAAGTGCTTGTTAACTCAGCGATCTACCTAGATTTTGTTTTGTGGGTGCAGTGCACAATCTTTTTACCCTGCCCTGAGCCCAGTGACCCAGAAAAATAACTTGTATCCATCTGTTAGTTAGGTGGGTGGCGGTGGCCATTTTATGCAAGTTCTGTGCACCAGCACAGCATATGTGCATTTGTGAAACTTGAAATACTGCAATTATATTCTGGGTTTAAAAAAATCACCCATTTTCGGCAAGACCCTACATCTGTGGCCTTTGCAGCATTTGTCTGTGTGCAATTTAAGCTTGAAATACTGCAATAATTTACTGGGTTTTAAAAAACAACCATTTTTGGCCATACCTTCCATCTAGGGTCTATGCCGCATTTGTCAGTGTGCAATTTAGGCTTGAAATACAGCCATAATTTTCAGGGTTTTTAAAAAACACCCTTTTTGGGCAAAGTACAAAGTTTTACAGCCCTTGCTGCATCTGTCAGTGTGAAATACAAGCGTTATATACTGCTATCATATTCTGGTATTAAAAAAACACCCATTTAGGGCAAAATCCTAATTTTGCAGCGTTTGCTGCATCTGACATTGTTAAATACAAGCTTGAAATACAGCAATAATTTTCTGTGTTTAAAAAAGCACCCCTTTTTGGCAATACCCTCCACCTGGGGCCTATGCAGCATTAGTGAGTGTGCAATTTAAGCTTGAAATACAGCAATTATTTTCTGGCTTTAAAAAAACACCCTTTTTGGGCAAAATACTAAATTTTACAGCCCTTTCTGCATCTGTCAGTGTAAAATAAAAGTGTTATATACTAGTATTCTATTCTGTTATTAAAAAAACACAGATTTTGGGCCAAATACAAAAATTTGCGGCCTTGGCTGCATCTGTCAGTGTGAGATACAAGCTTGAAATACTTCAATAATTTTCTGGGTTTAAAAAAACACCAATTTTTGGGCAATACCCTCCATCTGGGGCCTATGCTGCATTTGTTAGTGTGACATACAAGCTAGAAATACTGCAATAATATTCAGGGTTTAAAAAAACACCAATTTTGAGCAAAATACTTAATTTGCAGCCTTTGCTGCATCTGTCAGTGTGAAATACACACGTTAGATACTGGTGTTCTCTTCTGTTATAAAAAAAACACCCATTTTAGGCAAGATCCAAAATTTGCGAAGAATGAGGAGAGCGTCGAATAAGGGATGTGGCCCCTCGTGGTGCTGCTGGTGGAGCTCCTGTTGCAGGGAGAGGACGTGGTCGATCTGTGCCAGCAACACGCACAAGTGAAACCCCTTCCTTAGGTGACAGAACCTTTAGCGTTATTTGGTCGGGCCTAATGCGACTCTACAAATGGTGACGCCAGAACAAGTACAGGCGATAGTAGATTGGGTTGCTGACAGTGGCTCCAGTTCCTTCACATTGTCTCCCACCCAGTCTCCTGCTGAATAATCAGAGTTAGCACCTGCAGCCGATGTCCATCAGTCTTTCACCTCATCCCCTTGCAAATCAGCCAAGCAGTCTGAGCCCCAAGTCATGCAGCGGTCTCTTCTGCTTTTTGACGACTCTGCTAGCAGGGTTTCTCAGGGCCATCCACCTATCCCTGCCCCAGAAGTGATGCCCAACTACTTATGTTTCTGGAGGAGTACATGGGAGGACCGCCGCAGCATGTCTCGGATGATGACGAAACACAGGTGCCAACTGCTGTGGCTTTTGAAAGTGTGCAGACCGACAAGGAGGGCAGGGGTGAAGACTGGGTGGAAGATGAAGTGGAGGACGATGAGGTCCTCGACCCCACATGGAATCAAGGTCATGAGAGTGACCTGTGTAGTTCGGAGGAAGAGGCGGTGGTCGCACAGAGCCACCAGCACAGCAGAAGAGAAAGCAGGGTGCAAAAGCTGAGCGGCCGTCCCCAGATAGTATGCATGCCACTGCCCACCACAGCAAGGGGCCAAGCACACCAAAGCCAACTCCAAGGAGTTCCCTAGCGTGGCAGTTCTTCAGATAATGTGCTGACGACAAGACACGAGTGGTTTGCACGCTGTGCAATCAGAGCCTGAAGCGAGCCATAAACGTTCTCAACCTGAGCACAACCTGCATGACCAGGCATCTAAGTGCAAAACAGCTGCAGTGGAGTAGACACCTCAAAAACCAAGAAAGGTCTCTGGCTCCTCCTGCTTCCTCTTCTGCTGCAGTCTTGGCCTCTTCATCCGCCTCTGGAGTGACAGTGGCACCTGCCACCCTGCAAACAGAGAATCTGACAGCAATACCACCATCTGGGTCACCAAGCATCTTCACAATGTCCCATGGAAGCATTCAGCTCTCCATCTCCCAAACACTGGAGCGGACGTGAAGTACCCCGCTACCCACCTGCGATCCCTGGCCCTGAACGCCATCTGTGGATACGTGGACTAGTAAGCAAGGTCAGGGACGTTATATCTCCATAACAGCACACTGGGTAAATGCAGTGGCGGCTGGGCCTGAGGCGAATAGCAGTTTGGCTCATGTCCTTCGGAGGCGCTTCTCTATGCCTCTTGTTGCTTCCTTCTCCTACTCCGCTTCCCCATCCTCTACCACCTCCTCATCCAGTTAGTATAACACCTTAACCACCAACTTCAGCACAGCTAGGGGTAAACGGCAGCAGGCAGTTTTAAAACTTATCTGTTTGGGGGACAAACCCCACACTGCGCAGGAGCTTTGGATGGGCATGGAACAACAGACCGATGAGTGGTTGGTGCCAGTGAGCCTCAAGCCCGGCCTGGTGGTGTGCGATAATGGGCGAAATCTCGTAGCAGCTCTGGGACTAGCTGGTTTGACACACATTCCTTGCCTGGCGCATGTGCTGAATTTGGTGGTGCAGAGGTTCCTTAAAAATTACTCCGATATGTCAAAGCTGCTGCAGAAAGTGCAGGCCGTCTGTGCGCGCTTTTGGCGTTCTCACCCTGCTGCTGCTCGCCTGTCAGCGTTGCAGCGTAACTTCGGCCTTCCAGCTCACCGCCTCATATGTGACGTGCCCACAAGGTGGAACTCCACCTTGCACATGCTGGCCAGACTTCACCACCAATGACTGGGCCTCCATGCGAGACCTGTGTTCCTTGTTGCGCTGTTTTGAGTATTCCGCCAACATGGCCAGTGTCGATAACGCCGTTCTCAGCTTTACTATCCCACTTCTACGCCTCCTTGAAAAAACGCTTCTGGCAATGATGGAAGAGGATGTGGCACAGGAGGAGGAGGAGGAGGAAGAGGGATCATTTCGTAGGGTTTCCGGACAGTCATTCCCAAGTGTCTCTGAGGGGGGGTTCCTGCACCCACAAACGCCAGGTACACAATTGTCCAGCCAGGGCACAGTTCTGGAGGATGAGGAGATGGAGGAGGAGGAACCGTGCTCACAGCAGGGTGGCACCCAGACCAGCTCATGGCCATCACTGGTGCGTCGCTGGGGGGATACAGAGGACACAGACGATACACCTCCCACAGAGGACAGCTTTTCGTCGCCTCTGGGCAGCCTGGCACACATGAACGATTACATGCTGCAGTGTCTCTGCAACGACTGCCGAGTTGCCCACATTCTAACTTGTGCTGATTAGTGGGTGGTCACACTGCTAGATCTCCGTTACAAGGACAACTTACCGTCCTTAATTCTGTAACTGGAGCGTGATCGTAAGATGTGCGAGTACAAGAGCACGCTGGTAGAAGCACTGCTGGTGGCATTCCCATCTGACAGCGGGGGCACAGTGCAATGAGCAGGACACCGGTACAGTGGGTCAGCTATGCAGTGGGTCAGTATATATGTGTAATAGTTTGTGACGCCAATTGCAGCTTGCGCAGGTACTGTAGCAGGGCCCTTTAAGATGTTATAGCTCACGTACCAGGTGAGGAATGCCAGAGGGGGATAATGTCTCTGTATAGCAGTAGGTATAGTGTCAACGGTGTCTCCTACCTTGGTACGGCTGGACGCCTGGATTCCTGCTCACTTGCAATAAAATGAGTGTTGTCAGTAGGAGTTTTGGTGGAATGATTAAGATCCAGACAGGAGATATAATCCAACTTGTCTTTACTGAATGGCAGCTTTTAAATCCATATAAGTTACAGCAATAGTCTTGGGTCCCAGCAGGTATTGGCAATATGTGGCAGGAATTTATATATATTCTGCTTCTGATCATATGCCTAAAGAGTCTGGCAGGTAGATATCTTCTGCTCTGTCTGTCTTCTGCTTGTAATGGGCCTGACTAGCTGAGGAGGAATTTGGCTTCTCCTGGACTCTGGATATGTACTCACAGCTTGGCTCACAGGGGATGCTTCTTCCTGGAGGCTGGAGATGGCTGCTTTTCTTGTCAACCAGCTGAGGCTGATGGCTCAGGCTGGGAAGATGGATCCTTGCCTCAGCCGAGGCGGGATCCAGGGTTGGGATCCCTGGTTCTGGGAACTCCTACCAACACAACCTACCCCAGCAGGGGGTGGCTGGTACACTGACTACTAGAGTTGAGCGAACACCTGGATGTTCGGGTTCGAGAAGTTCGGCCGAACATCCCGGAAATGTTCGGGTTCGGGATCCGAACCCGATCCGAACTTCGTCCCGAACCCGAACCCCATTGAAGTCAATGGGGACCCGAACTTTTCGGCACTAAAAAGGCTGTAAAACAGCCCAGGAAAGAGCTAGAGGGCTGCAAAAGGCAGCAACATGTAGGTAAATCCCCTGCAAACAAATGTGGATAGGGAAATGAATTAAAATAAAAATTAAATAAATAAAAATTAACCAAAATCAATTGGAGAGAGGTTCCATAGCAGAGAATCTGGCTTCCCGTCACCCACCACTGGAACAGTCCATTCTCAGATATTTAGGCCCCGGCACCCAGGCAGAGGAGAGAGGTCCCGTAACAGAGAATCTGTCTTCATGTCAGCAGAGAATTAGTCTGCATGTCATAGCAGAGAATGAGGCTTCACGTCAGCCACCACTGCAACAGTCCATTGGCATATATTTAGGCCCAGCACACACACAGGCAGAGGAGAGAGGTCCCGTAACAGAGAATCTGGCTTCATGTCAGCAGAGAATCAGTCTGCATGTCATAGCAGAGAATCAGGCTTCACGTCAGCCACCACTGCAACAGTCCATTGTCATAAATTTAGGCCCAGCACCCAGGCAGAGGAGAGAGGTCCCGTAACAGAGAATCTGGCTTCATGTCAGCAGAGAATCAGTCTTCATATCATAGCAGAGAATCAGGCTTCACGTCACCCACCACTGTAAGAGTCAATTTTCATAAATTTAGGCCCAGAACCCAGGCAGAGGAGAAAGGTCCCGTAACAGACAATCTGGCTTCATGTCAGCAGAGAATCAGTCTTCATATCATAGCAGAGAATCAGGCTTCACGTCACCCACCACTGTAAGAGTCAATTTTCATAAATTTAGGCCCAGAACCCAGGCAGAGGAGAAAGGTCCCGTAACAGACAATCTGGCTTCATGTCAGCAGAGAATCAGTCTTCATATCATAGCAGAGAATCAGGCTTCACGTCACCCACCACTGTAAGAGTCAATTTTCATAAATTTAGGCCCAGAACCCAGGCAGAGGAGAAAGGTCCCGTAACAGACAATCTGGCTTCATGTCAGCAGAGAATCAGTCTTCATATCATAGCAGAGAATCAGGCTTCACGTCACCCACCACTGTAAGAGTCAATTTTCATAAATTTAGGCCCAGAACCCAGGCAGAGGAGAAAGGTCCCGTAACAGACAATCTGGCTTCATGTCAGCAGAGAATCAGTCTTCATATCATAGCAGAGAATCAGGCTTCACGTCACCCACCACTGTAAGAGTCAATTTTCATAAATTTAGGCCCAGAACCCAGGTAGAGGAGAAAGGTCCCGTAACAGACAATCTGGCTTCATGACAGCAGAGAATCAGTCTGCATGTCATAGCAGAGAATCAGGCTTCACGTCAGCCACCACTGCAACAGTCCATTGTCATAAATTTAGGCCCAGCACCCAGGCAGAGGAGAGAGGTCCCGTAACAGACAATCTGGCTTCATGTCAGCAGAGAATTAGTCTGCATGTCATAGCAGAGAATCAGGCTTCATGTCAGCCACCACTGCAACAGTCCATTGGCATATATTTAGGCCTAGCACCCAGGCAGAGGAGAGGTTCATTCAACTTTGGGTAGCATCGCAATATAATGGTAAAATGAAAATAAAAATAGGATTGAATGAGGAAGTGCCCTGGAGTCCAATAATATATGGTTATGGGGAGGTAGTTAATGTCTAATCTGGACAAGGGACGGACAGGTCCTGTGGGATCCATGCCTGGTTCATTTTTATGAACGTCAGCTTGTCCACATTGGCTGTAGACAGGCGGCTGCGTTTGTCTGTAATGACGCCCCCTGCCGTGCTGAATACACGTTCAGACAAAACGCTGGCTGCCGGGCAGGCCAGCACCTCCAAGGCATAAAAGGCTAGCTCTGGCCACGTGGACAATTTAGAGACCCAGAAGTTGAATGGGGCCGAACCATCAGTCAGTACGTGGAGGGGTGTGCACACGTACTGTTCCACCATGTTAGTGAAATGTTGCCTCCTGCTAACACGTTGCGTATCAGGTGGTGGTGCAGTTAGCTGTGGCGTGTTGACAAAAGTTTTCCACATCTCTGCCATGCTAACCCTGCCCTCAGAGGAGCTGGCCGTGACACAGCTGCCTTGGCGACCTCTTGCTCCTCCTCTGCCTTGGCCTTGGGCTTCCACTTGTTCCCCTGTGACATTTGGGAATGCTCTCAGTAGCGCGTCTACCAACGTGCGCTTGTACTCGCGCATCTTCCTATCACGCTCCAGTGCAGGAAGTAAGGTGGGCACATTGTCTTTGTAGCGTGGATCCAGCAGGGTGGCAACCCAGTAGTCCGCACAGGTTAAAATGTGGGCAACTCTGCTGTCGTTGCGCAGGCACTGCAGCATGTAGTCGCTCATGTGTGCCAGGCTGCCCAGGGGTAAGGACAAGCTGTCCTCTGTGGGAGGCGTATCGTCATCGTCCTGCCTTTCCCCCCAGCCACGCACCAGTGATGGACCCGAGCTGCGTTGGGTGCCACCCCGCTGTGACCATGCTTCATCCTCATCCTCCTCCACCTCCTCCTCATCCTCGTCCTCCTCGTCCTCCAGTAGTGGGCCCTGGCTGGCCACATTTGTACCTGGCCTCTGCTGTTGCAAAAAACCTCCCTCTGAGTCACTTCGAAGAGACTGGCCTGAAAGTGCTAAAAATGACCCCTCTTCCTCATCCTCCTCCTCCTCCTCCTGGGCCACCTCCTGTTCCATCATCGCCCTAAGTGTTTTCTCAAGGAGACATAGAAGTGGTATTGTAACGCTGATAACGGTGTCATCGCCACTGGCCATGTTGGTGGAGTACTCGAAACAGCGCAACAGGGCACACAGGTCTCGCATGGAGGCCCAGTCATTGGTGGTGAAGTGGTGCTGTTCTGTAGTGCGACTGACCCGTGCGTGCTGCAGCTGAAACTCCACTATGGCCTGCTGCTGCTCGCACAGTCTGTCCAGCATGTGCAAGGTGGAGTTCCACCTGGTGGGCACGTCGCATATGAGGCGGTGAGCGGGAAGGCCGAAGTTACGCTGTAGCGCAGACAGGCGAGCAGCGGCAGGATGTGAACGCCGGAAGCGCGAACAGACGGCCCGCACTTTATGCAGCAGCTCTGACATGTCGGGGTAGTTGTGAATGAACTTCTGCACCACCAAATTCAGCACATGCGCCAAGCAAGGGATGTGCGTCAAATTGGCTAGTCCCAGAGCTGCAACGAGATTTCGCCCATTATCACACACCACCAGGCCGGGCTTGAGGCTCACCGGCAGCAACCACTCGTCGGTCTGTTGTTCAATACCCCGCCACAACTCCTGTGCGGTGTGGGGCCTGTCCCCCAAACATATGAGTTTCAGAATGGCCTGCTGACGTTTACCCCGGGCTGTGCTGAAGTTGGTGGTGAAGGTGTGTGGCTGACTGGATGAGCAGGTGGAAGAAGAGGAGGAGGAAGCCGAGAAGGAGGAGGTGGCAACAGGAGGCAAAGAATGTTGCCCTGCGATCCTTGGCGGCGGCAGGACGTGCGCCAAACAGCTCTCCGCCTGGGGCCCAGCTGCCACTACATTTACCCAGTGTGCAGTTAGGGAGATATAGCGTCCCTGGCCGTGCTTACTGGTCCACGTATCTGTGGTTAGGTGGACCTTGCTACAGATGGCGTTGCGCAGTGCACACTTGATTTTATCGGATACTTGGTTGTGCAGGGAAGGCACGGCTCTCTTGGAGAAGTAGTGCCGGCTGGGAACAACATACTGTGGGACAGCAAGCGACATGAGCTGTTTGAAGCTGTCTGTGTCCACCAGCCTAAATGACAGCATTTCATAGGCCAGTAGTTTAGAAATGCTGGCATTCAGGGCCAGGGATCGAGGGTGGCTAGGTGGGAATTTACGCTTTCTATCAAATGTTTGTGAGATGGAGAGCTGAACGCTGGCGTGTGACATGGTTGAGACGCTTGGTGACGGAGGTGGTGGTGGTGGTGTTGGTGGTACATCCCCTGTTTGCTGGGCGGCAGGTGCCAACGTTCCTCCAGAGGCGGAGGAAGAGGCCGAGGCGGCAGCAGCAGAAGAGGTAGCAGGGGGAGCCTGAGTGACTTCCTTGGTTTTAAGGTGTTTACTCCACTGCAGTTCATGCTTTGCATGCAGGTGCCTGGTCATGCAGGTTGTGCTCAGGTTCAGAACGTTAATGCCTCGCTTCAGGCTCTGATGGCACAGCGTGCAAACCACTCGGGTCTTGTCGTCAGCACATTGTTTGAAGAAGTGCCATGCCAGGGAACTCCTTGAAGCTGCCTTTGGGGTGCTCGGTCCCAGATGGCGGCGGTCAGTAGCAGGCGGAGTCTCTTGGCGGCGGGTGTTCTGCTTTTGCCCACTGCTCCCTCTTTTGCTACGCTGTTGGCTCGGTCTCACCACTGCCTCTTCCTCCGAACTGTGAAAGTCAGTGGCACGACCTTCATTCCATGTGGGGTCTAGGACCTCATCGTCCCCTGCATCGTCTTCCACCCAGTCTTGATCCCTGACCTCCTGTTCAGTCTGCACACTGCAGAAAGACGCAGCAGTTGGCACCTGTGTTTCGTCATCATCAGAGACATGCTGAGGTGGTATTCCCATGTCCTCATCATCAGGAAACATAAGTGGTTGTGCGTCAGTGCATTCTATGTCTTTCACCGCTGGGGAAGGGCTAGGTGGATGCCTCTGGGAAACCCTGCCAGCGGAGTCTTCAAACAGCATAAGAGACTGCTGCATAACTTGAGGCTGAGACAGTTTCCCTGGTATGCATGGGGGTGATGTGACAGACTGATGGGGTTGGTTTTCAGGCGCCATCTGTGCGCTTTCTGCAGAAGACTGGGTGGGAGATAATGTGAACGTGCTGGATCCACTGTCGGCCACCCAATTGACTAATGCCTGTACCTGCTCAGGCCTTACCATCCTTAGAACGGCATTGGGCCCCACCATATATCGCTGTAAATTCTGGCGGCTACTGGGACCTGAGGTAGTTGGTACACTAGGACGTGTGGATGTGGCAGAACGGCCACGTCCTCTCCCAGCACCAGAGGGTCCACTAACACCACCACGACCATGTCCACGTCCGCGTCCCTTACTAGATGTTTTTCTCATTGTTATGGTTCACCACAACAACAAATATATTATTTGGCCCAATGTATTGTATTCAAATTCAGCGGGATATAAATTTGAGGCCTAGTATTTAGGCGCTGGGTGACCGGTATGGATTTAGTGACAGAATTAGACTTGGAAATGCACAGAAGCGTGTGTGTGAAGTTATTCTGAATGACCCAATGTGCACCTTGAATATTATATACCCTTTTTGGGATAGATTTCAAATAGCTCTGATATAGCAGGAACCACTAAATTATGAAATTGCTAAATTGGGAATTGTACTTCAACCCAGAACAAAAAATGTGCTTTGACGGACACTAAATATCTTGCCCAGCAACAACAGTACAGCGGTGGGTAACGAGAGATTTAGAGGGATTTAAATTTGAGGCCTAGTATTTAGGCGCTGGGTCACCGGTATGGATTTAGTGACAGAATTAGACTTGGAAATGCACAGAAGCGTGTGTGTGAAGTTATTCTGAATGACCCAATGTGCACCTTGAATATTATATACCCTTTTTGGGATAGATTTCAAATAGCTCTGATATAGCAGGAACCACTAAATTATGAAATTGCTAAATTGGGAATTGTACTTCAACCCAGAACAAAAAATGTGCTTTGACGGACACTAAATATCTTGCCCAGCAACAACAGTACAGCGGTGGGTAACGAGAGATTTAGAGGGATTTAAATTTGAGGCCTAGTATTTAGGCGCTGGGTCACCGGTATGGATTTAGTGACAGAATTAGACTTGGAAATGCACAGAAGCGTGTGTGTGAAGTTATTCTGAATGACCCTATGTGCACCTTCAATATTATATACCCTTTTAGGGATAGATTTCAAATAGCTCTGATATAGCAGAAACCACTAAATTATGAAATTGCTAAATTGGGAATTGTACTTCAACCCAGAACAAAAAATGTGCTTTGACGGACACTAAATATCTTGCCCAGCAACAACAGTACAGCGGTGGGTAACGAGAGATTTAGAGGGATTTAAATTTGAGGCCTAGTATTTAGGCGCTGGGTCACCGGTATGGATTTAGTGACAGAATTAGACTTGGAAATGCACAGAAGCGTGTGTGTGAAGTTATTCTGAATGACCCAATGTGCACCTTGAATATTATATACCCTTTTGGGATAGATTTCAAATAGCTCTGATATAGCAGGAACCACTAAATTATGAAATTGCTAAATTGGGAATTGTACTTCAACCCAGAACAAAAAATGTGCTTTGACGGACACTAAATATCTTGCCCAGCAACAACAGTACAGCGGTGGGTAACGAGAGATTTAGAGGGATTTAAATTTGAGGCCTAGTATTTAGGCGCTGGGTCACCGGTATGGATTTAGTGACAGAATTAGACTTGGAAATGCACAGAAGCGTGTGTGTGAAGTTATTCTGAATGACCCTATGTGCACCTTCAATATTATATACCCTTTTAGGGATAGATTTCAAATAGCTCTGATATAGCAGAAACCACTAAATTATGAAATTGCTAAATTGGGAATTGTACTTCAACCCAGAACAAAAAATGTGCTTTGACGGACACTAAATATCTTGCCCAGCAACAACAGTACAGCGGTAACGAGAGATTTAGCGGGATATAAATTTGAGGCCTAGTATTTAGGCGCTGGGTCACCGGTATGGATTTAGTGACAGAATTAGACTTGGAAATGCACAGAAGCGTGTGTGTGAAGTTATTCTGAATGACCCTATGTGCACCTTCAATATTATATACCCTTTTAGGGATAGATTTCAAATAGCTCTGATATAGCAGAAACCACTAAATTATGAAATTGCTAAATTGGGAATTGTACTTCAACCCAGAACAAAAAATGTGCTTTGACGGACACTAAATATCTTGCCCAGCAACAACAGTACAGCGGTGGGTAACGAGAGATTTAGAGGGATTTAAATTTGAGGCCTAGTATTTAGGCGCTGGGTCACCGGTATGGATTTAGTGACAGAATTAGACTTGGAAATGCACAGAAGCGTGTGTGTGAAGTTATTCTGAATGACCCTATGTGCACCTTCAATATTATATACCCTTTTAGGGATAGATTTCAAATAGCTCTGATATAGCAGAAACCACTAAATTATGAAATTGCTAAATTGGGAATTGTACTTCAACCCAGAACAAAAAATGTGCTTTGACGGACACTAAATATCTTGCCCAGCAACAACAGTACAGCGGTGGGTAACGAGAGATTTAGAGGGATTTAAATTTGAGGCCTAGTATTTAGGCGCTGGGTCACCGGTATGGATTTAGTGACAGAATTAGACTTGGAAATGCACAGAAGCGTGTGTGTGAAGTTATTCTGAATGACCCTATGTGCACCTTCAATATTATATACCCTTTTAGGGATAGATTTCAAATAGCTCTGATATAGCAGAAACCACTAAATTATGAAATTGCTAAATTGGGAATTGTACTTCAACCCAGAACAAAAAATGTGCTTTGACGGACACTAAATATCTTGCCCAGCAACAACAGTACAGCGGTGGGTAACGAGAGATTTAGAGGGATTTAAATTTGAGGCCTAGTATTTAGGCGCTGGGTCACCGGTATGGATTTAGTGACAGAATTAGACTTGGAAATGCACAGAAGCGTGTGTGTGAAGTTATTCTGAATGACCCAATGTGCACCTTCAATATTATATACCCTTTTAGGGATAGATTTCAAATAGCTCTGATATAGCAGAAACCACTAAATTATGAAATTGCTAAATTGGGAATTGTACTTCAACCCAGAACAAAAAATGTGCTTTGACGGACACTAAATATCTTGCCCAGCAACAACAGTACAGCGGTGGGTAACGAGAGATTTAGAGGGATTTAAATTTGAGGCCTAGTATTTAGGCGCTGGGTCACCGGTATGGATTTAGTGACAGAATTAGACTTGGAAATGCACAGAAGCGTGTGTGTGAAGTTATTCTGAATGACCCTATGTGCACCTTCAATATTATATACCCTTTTAGGGATAGATTTCAAATAGCTCTGATATAGCAGAAACCACTAAATTATGAAATTGCTAAATTGGGAATTGTACTTCAACCCAGAACAAAAAATGTGCTTTGACGGACACTAAATATCTTGCCCAGCAACAACAGTACAGCGGTGGGTAACGAGAGATTTAGAGGGATTTAAATTTGAGGCCTAGTATTTAGGCGCTGGGTCACCGGTATGGATTTAGTGACAGAATTAGACTTGGAAATGCACAGAAGCGTGTGTGTGAAGTTATTCTGAATGACCCAATGTGCACCTTGAATATTATATACCCTTTTTGGGATAGATTTCAAATAGCTCTGATATAGCAGGAACCACTAAATTATGAAATTGCTAAATTGGGAATTGTATTTCAACCCAGAACAAGAAATGTGCTTGAACGGACACTAAATAACTCGCCCAGCTACAGCACTAGGGACAGATTTAGCTGGATATAAATTTGAGGCCTAGTATTTAGGCGCTGGGTGACAGGTATGGATTTAGTGACAGAATTAGACTGGGATATGGCCAAAAAATAAACAGACTATTGCTGGTTAAATGCACTTGGTGTGACAGCTTCACCCTGATGTAGGCTTTAGCCAAAAAACAACCACACCATTGAGGGTTAAATGCACTTGGTGACAGGCGCAGCTTGCCCCTGATTTTGTATATGGCCAAAAAATGAACAGACTATTGCTGGTTAAATGCACTTGGTGTGACAGCTTCACCCTGATGTAGGCTTTAGCCAAAAAACAACCACACCATTGAGGGTTAAATGCACTTGGTGACAGGCGCAGCTTGCCCCTGATTTTGTATATGGCCAAAAAATGAACAGACTATTGCTGGTTAAATGCACTTGGTGTGACAGCTTCACCCTGATGTAGGCTTTAGCCAAAAAACAACCACACCATTGAGGGTTAAATGCACTTGGTGACAGGCGCAGCTTGCCCCTGATTTTGTATATGGCCAAAAAATGAACAGACTATTGCTGGTTAAATGCACTTGGTGTGACAGCTTCACCCTGATGTAGGCTTTAGCCAAAAAACAACCACACCATTGAGGGTTAAATGCACTTGGTCGCAGCTTGTGCTGGCGCACCACAAGACACAAAATGGCCGCCGATCACCCCAGAAAAATGAGACTGACAAACGGTCTGTGCAGCCTAAAAACAGTGAGCAATTGAGGATCAGCAGCTCAATGATCCACAGCTGCAGATCGATCAGTTAATCAAGTCCTTTGGAGGAGTTAATCTGCCTAATCTCGCCCTACTGTCGCAGCCGCAACCTCTCCCTACGCTAATCAGAGCAGAGTGACGGGCGGCGCTATGTGACTCCAGCTTAAATAGAGGCTGGGTCACATGGTGCTCTGGCCAATCACAGCCATGCCAATAGTAGGCATGGCTGTGATGGCCTCTTGGGGCAAGTAGTATGACGCTTGTTGATTGGCTGCTTTGCAGCCTTTCAAAAAGCGCCAAGAAAGCGTCACAAAAGCGCCAAGAAAGCGACGAACACCGAACCCGAACCCGGACTTTTACGAAAATGTCCGGGTTCGGGTCCGTGTCACGGACACCCCAAAATTCGGTACGAACCCGAACTATACAGTTCGAGTTCGCTCATCCCTACTGACTACACTTCCTTCTCCTCCTCATGAGACAGGACATGGGAACGTCCCACTTCTGCTCACACAGGGGAGCCTAGACTGGAATGGACTATTCAAGACTAGATATACTAACTAACCATGGTCTGCTTACATATTGCTGCCACCTGCTGGCGGACAGGGAAATCACAGCAAATACATAATACAAGCCTGAAAAATACATATACAGGAAAATGCAAAGTTAGATTACACAAGATGATAAGAAATATGCACCTGACATGTTGTAGCAGCGGAACAGAGTTTTGTGACATACTCTGGGACATACTGCGTTGTGACATACTTTTGTTACACAGTGGAAGCACAAGGCGAAGGCAGAGGAGGAGGAAGAGGTCGCCAACGCAGCTGGGGCACCACCAGCACCTTAGAAGGCAGGGTTAGCATGGCCGAAATGTGGAAAAGCTTTGCAGCACGCCACAACAACCAGCACCACCAGCTGATATGGAACATCTTAGCAGGAGGCAGTATTTGTGCAACATGGTGGAGCAGTATGTGTGCACACGCCTACACGTACTGAACGACGGGTCTGCCCCCTTCAACTTCTGGGTCTCCAAATTGGGCACATGGCCTGAGCTTGCCCTTTACACCTTGGAGGTTCTGACCTGCCCTGCAGCCAGTGTATTGTCTGAACGTGTGTTTAGCACTGCAGCTGGCGTTATCACAGACAAGCGCAGCCGCCTGTCTACAGCCAATGTGGACAAGCTCACGTTCATTAAAATGAACCAGGCATGGATCCCACAGGACTTGTCCGTACCTTGTGCAGAATAGACATGTATACCGGCCTTACCCAGCCATTGTTATACTACAGCGCAATTGCTCATTGTTGTATTTTGAATATTCCCCACTCTTTTAGGGGGTACCCTAATAAAAAATAAAATAAAAAATAAAATACAACCAAAAACCAGTGTTGGCTACCTCATCCTCCTCCACCGCCGCTTCTACCTACACCGCTACGTCCACCGCCTCCTCAAACTCCTACTCCATATGGACCTCCACCTCATAAATCAAGATTTTTTTTAAATTATTTGTACGTATTTTATTTTATGTCATTTCACTAATTTATCTGTTACATACTCAGGTGAAATTCACCAATTTTTGGGTGTGATATACCCCTGCTCTACCTAGTAGCCAGGTAAAAACATTTCAATAATTTGTCTGTTACATTCTTGGGTGACATTTGACCATATTTGCCGTGATTAAACCCCTGCTCTGCATTGGGGGACATAAATTTCAAAAATTCTTCTTTAATTGACGCGAGCCACCTCCTTCACTTGTAAGCTCCGGCTTCAATAATTTGTCCCACTTTTTAATCAACATTCAACATTTAATTTCATCCATTGTCCTCCCTTGGATGTGGTCTCTCTTTCTCACGCTCCCTCTCCGGTATGGAACCCTGATTTGCTGATAACCGTGATCACCATGGTAGGCTCAGAAAAGGACATCGAAAGTTGAGAAGATATCCAAATGGATCGTGGATGTCACGGGGACATGCGATCAGGCAGAAATTATCTAGAGTCAACAAAGCGGCAGCAGGGCCTCTTCTGGCTAACGTTTCCAAATCCAAAAATACCCCAGTGATATTCCCTATAATTTTGTATTAATCATTCCAATAACAGGGCATCTTAAGAGTCCTGTATTGTTATATATCGTCACTAACTCCCGGAGTCAGGAGTGGGTAATTGCCTCGCACCCTCTCCTTAACTTAGAAGCTTCTTCTTCAATACTTTGTCCCACATTTCCGCTCGATCACATTGAATTTCATCCATTGACGTCCCTTGGATGTAGCATCCCTTTCTCACGCTCCCTCTTTGGCGTGGAACCCTGATTCGACGCTAACCGTGATCAACATGATAGGCGCAGAAAAGAACATCGAAACCTGATAGAGAAGATATCCAATTGGATCGTGCGACATGGTGGGGCAGTATGTGTTCACACGCCAACACATACTGACTGATGGTTCTGCCCCCTTCAACTTCTGGGTCTCCAAATTGGGCACATGGCCTGAGATTGCCCTTTACGCCTTAGATGTGCTGGCCTGCCCTGCAGCCAGTGTATTGTCTGTACTGTGTGGCAGCAGCCGGGCAGGAGTGGAGATGAGAGCTTCCATTGTGGAAGCGTTCATCTCCATATGCATCTGTATCGCCGTCCTCAGGACAGCGATACAGATGAATGGAGCAGGGGAGAGGCGTCTCCTTTGCCCATTCCTCTGATAGGCTACAGGCACTAGGCCTGTAGCCTATCAGAGGCCGGTGCAGGCGGAGCAGTGACGTCATCACGCGCGCCGCCCGAGCCGTACAGCGCGGAACACAGGCCGGAAGAGGCCTGCATCGCATCGCTGACAGCAGCATGGAGGTAAGTATATGAGTTTATTGTTTTTATTATTTAATTTTATACTATACTGTGGCAAGAAGGGGGGTGGGGGCCCTATATACTGGCACAATATAGGGGGTTCGGCACTATGGAGAAGAGGGGAAGCACTATGGGGCACTATATACTGGCACAATATGGGGGGGGTCGGCACTATGGAGAAGAGGGGAAGCACTATGGGGCCATATATACTAGCACAATATGGGGGGCCTATATACTGGCACAATATGGGGGGGCACTATGGAGAAGAGGGGAGGCACTATGGGGCCCTATATACTGGCACAACATGGGGGGGCACTATGGAGAAGAGGGGAAGCACTATGGGACCCTATATACTGGCACAATATGGGGGGCCCTATGTACTGGCACAATATGGGGGGGCACTATGGAGAAGAGGGGAAGCACTATGGGGCCCTAGATATTGGCACAATACGGGGGCACTATGTAGAAAAGGGGAAGCACTATGGGGCCATATATACTGGCACAATATGGGGGGCACTATGGGGCCCTATATACTGGCACAATATGGGGGGACACTATGCAGAAGAGGGGAAGCACTATGGGGCCCTATATACTAGCACAATATGGGGGGGGTCGGCACTATGGAGAAGAGGGGAAGTACTATGGGGCCATTTATACTGGCACAATATGGGGGGCCTATATACTGGCACAATATGGGGGGCACTATGGAGAAGAGGGGAAGCACTATGGGGCCCTATATACTGGCACAACATGAGGGGGCACTATGGAGAAGAGGTGAAACACTATGGGGCCCTATATACTGGCACAATATGGAGGGGCCCTATATACTGGCACAATAGGGGGGGCACGGTGGAAAAGAGGGGATGCACTATGGGGCCCTATATATTGGCACAATACGGGGGCACTATGGAGAAGAGGGGAAGCACTATGGGGCCCTATATACTGCCACAATACGGGGGCACTATGGAGAAGAGGGGAAGCACTATGGGGGCCCTATATACTGGCACATTATGGAGGGGTACTATGGAGAAGAGGGGAAGGAGCACTATGGGGGCATCTACTGGGGGCCCTATATACTGGCACACATTATAGGTGGGCACTATGGAGAAGTGGGAGACAAGAGCACTATGAGGGCATTATATAGGGGCATTTAATACTGGCATCCATTTTGATGCCACTATGGGGAAAGGAGGAAAGGAGCATTATGGGGGTATCTATGTGGGGCAGTCTATAGGGGCATTTTATAGTGCCACATTATGGAGGGCACTATGAAGACGGGGAAGGAGCACTATGGGGCATCTTCTGGGGGGACTATAAGGAGTATTTTATACTGGCACAAATTATAAGGTCACTATGGGCACCTAAGCTCAACTGGTGGCACTAAGTGTTTTTTGTAGTGACACACAGTACGGGTCATTGGAACACATGAGGGCACTCTGGGGACATTGGCTCTACTGGGGGCACTAAGAGGAGGTATTTCTTTTATTACTGCCACACAACGGGGCATTTTTTGTGCTGGTGCACATTATAGGGGGGGGGGGGGTTCTACTGTCACACATTATAAAGAGAATTATTACTATCGGGGCATTATGGTGGGCTTTAGTACAACTGGGGGACTATGGGAGCATTATTACTTGTGGGACACAATTACTGTTGGGGGAATTGTAGGAGCACTATTACTACTAAATGCACTCTGGCAAAGAAATAATTACTATTGTTGGGACTTTGGGAGCACCATTACTTTGGGGGCACCCTGGCACAGCATCAGCTTAGCACAGTTCTTTTTGCAGTATAGTTTTGGGGAGCACAGCTTTGGGGGTGCAAGATGGGATGTTAATTGGAGGATGATGGAAAAGTAGGAAACTACGATGTCTGTCAAACTCTACAGAGACGTTAGATGGCTGAAAGAAATGATCATGGCGGTCTGGTCTGAAAGGAGAAGATGAAGAAAGAGAACATCTACATCAGAGGAGACGTCACTGGATATAAGAGGTATGTGGGGCTGTATTAGGCTACTGTCACATCTGCGTTAGTGATCCTGGCGGCTGTTCCAGCTGAGAATTCACTGGATCCGGCACTGCAGACAGAATGCCCGCCAGCCCCCTTAACTATAATGGGGTACGGCAGAGATCCGGCAACAATCTGGGAACAATGCAGAGGATCAGCGGGACATAAACCGCTGCATACTGTGCTTTGTGTCCAGTCGATTCCTTGCATTTTCTGCCGGATTAGGTGGCCGGATCGTACTAAGACCCCTAATGTCACCTGGGGACCCTCAAAGAAGCTTGTGTGTTGGCTGAAGCCTTCCTATCTTACTGGTGGCTGGCCCTGCCTCTCAATTGTGCTTCCGGTTTTGGCTCCGCCCCTAGACTGCAAGGGGGTGGGGCCTGTTGGGGGTCATGTGATTGGGCTGCTCAGTGAAAAATGCCCAGGCCTATTTTTTGTCCCAGTCTGGCCCTGGGTATACCCTAATTCCTGGGTGTACCCAAATTCCTGGGTGTACCCTAATTCCTGGGTGTACCCAAATTTAACAAAAAATAAATAAATAAATAAAACCAAAAAGCAGTGTAGGCTACCTCCTCATCCTCCACTGCCGCTTCCACCTACACCGCCACATCCACTGCCTCCTCAACCTCCATATGGACCTCATCCACCAAAATCAATATTTTTTTTATTTTTAAGTATTTTATGTTATTTAAATTTCCCTATCCACATTTGTTTGCAGAGCACTTCCCATGCTCTTAGCCACATTTTGCTGCCATTTGCAGCCCTCTAGCCTTTTCCATGACTTTTTTACGGCCATTTTAGTGCTCAAAAGTTCGGGTCCCATTGACTTGGCCGAACCCGAACATCCAGGTGTCCGCTCAACTCTAGTCTTGATCTCGCTCAAACTACCTCCGATAATATGGAGGAGGCTCCTTCTCTCTCAGACTATCTCCGATAACATGGAGGAGGCTCCTTCTCTCTCAGACTACCTCCGATAACATGGAGGAGGCTCCTTCTCTCTCAGACTACCTCCGATAACATGGAGGAGGCTCCTTCTCTCTCAGACTACCTCCGATAACATGGAGGAGGCTCCTTCTCTCTCAGACTACATCATATAACATGGAGGATGTTCAGTCACGCTACGTTGAAGAATATGGAGGACTCCATCTCTAGCTGCTTGTAATAACATGGAGGCTGTTCTACGTGTCAGGTTTACCTCAGGTAAGTTGAAGGCCGCTTTTTCACACTACTATAGGGGATATGAATGGAGGAGTCTCTGTGAGGCTGCCAGGCAGGAGGGATCTTCCTCAGGTCCTGGTGTTACTGACAGGAAGTCCCCCAGGTACAGGAGCTTCAGTCCCTCTTGTTCCGGCAGCATAGCAGCTGATCCCTGTCAGACTGGGTTCACACTGGCAGATTTCAGTGCAGTTTCTCATTCGGAGCAGATGCTCAGCAAGGAGATGATGTCCTTCATTACTTTTTATCCACTCAATAACTGCCTGTGTGACTCCAGTGAAGGATTACCCTTCTGTGGTCATAAAGGGGTTAAGCGGATGCCATGGATTTACATACACGGTATCCTAAGTATAGTGAGAGTTATGTATTCCCAATATAATACTAATGAATCCAGGGTTAAAACACCTCTGCTTGCTGTCATTGAATTGTTACCTTCATTGCAAATGGTCATAGAATCATGGTGAGGGGAGTCGAACACTGTGCTTCTGTCACCACGACACCCTTACCCACAGCTATCTGCCAATCAGCTGTTTGAGAAGACACCGGCGCTCGCAGTAGCGTTACGGCTTTCTCTCAGCTTTTCCTAGTCCATGTGACGTCGCGTTCATCGGTCACGCCGCCGAGGGGCAGCTCAGCCCCATAAAAGTGAATGGATACCAAGTACCGCCAGTATACAATGTACGGCGCTAAGTGCCAGTGCCTTCTCAAACAGCTGATCAAAAGGGGCCCCGGATGTTGGACCCTCACCGATTCTGAGTAGTTAAAAACTCTCAGAAAATCCCTTTAATGCAGGTATTTCGGGGGGGGCACTCCTGTTCATTTTGGGGTGTTCCTGAGGATAGCTCATAAGTCTTGGAAATCGTTTTTAACCCTTTTTTGGTCCGGTTGCAGGATCGCCCATTTTGAACCCTCTCTTCTATTACCACACGCTGCTTTAATCATGATGGACATGCGATCATAACACGGCTACCATGAGGGCCTGTTCACACTGCTCATTGACTATAATGGGAATCAGCGCTGGAGAATGGTGTGCGGAAAACCTACAGTAGTGGATGAGACGCAAACAGACGTATCTGCAGCCGAGACCGACCTCCGGAGCGGATTTATATTCTGGGTCTCCTCACCGTAGTGTGAAACCCACCGCGGAAATCCGACCCCGCATGGCCTCAGCATGTCAGGGGTACAGGACGTCAGGAGGAGTTCCTGATCCACTGCAAGCAGAGATCTTGAAAACCAGGAGGAAATGATCGCCATAAAAATAAACAGTCAGAAGACGCTTTACAAGGCACAAAACTATTTATTATCTACATCACAAAGCGATATGAGGTGGGACACAATCCCCAGGTGCAGCCGACCGATGACCTTCATTCAGACGTCTCCGTCCTTCACCTGCAGGACACGAGAAAACTGTTACCTCCCGAGAAAAACCAACTGAAAAGGAGTGCATCAAGAGTAGAACTACAGTACAGTAACTACTGACACAGAGATACTAACTGGCCCCAAAACATAGATAAACAGAAGTACTAATCAATCAGAATTTAAAGGGATACCCAGTGATTAGCAGTGGTACGTGGTCATGGTGGTCCTCCCCACCAATCATGCTTGTCTCTTCCAGCAGTTCCATAATGTGGGGCGGAGGCGTGGCCTCCTGTGCAGGGGACCAGTGGGGCGTGCCAGTGGATGGACCACTGCCGATCTTACATTTATCATCTATCCGCTGAACACCTGATAAATGTTTTTGGAATAGCACGTTAAAGGGGTTTTCCCATGAAAAAAATGTCTGATCAGTGGGGGTCCAACTACTGTCATGCCCCCCCCAATCATGAGAAGAGGGGCCCATTACCCTCATCTGAATGGAGTGGTGATCAAGCATGTGTGTCCACTGCTCCACTCAGCTTTATGGGGCTGTAAGAGATATATCCAGCAACCCAGCAACAGGGGCGGAGCTGGGCTGTTAGAGGTGAGGGGCGGAGATTGGCTTTTAGAGGTGAAGGGTGGAGCTGTGCTGTTAGAGGTGAGGGGCGGAGCTGGGCTGTTAGAGGTGAGGGGTGGAGCTGTGCTGTTAGAGGTGAGGGGTGGAGCTGTGCTGTTAGAGGTGAGGGGTGGAGCTGGGCTGTTAGAGGTGAAGGGTGGAGCTGGGCTGTTAGAGGTGAGGGGTGGAGCTGGGCTGTTAGAGGTGAAGGGCGGAGATGGGCTGTTAGAGGTGAAGTGCGGAGATGGGCTGTTAGAGGTGAGGGGCGGAGATGGGCTGTTAGAGGTGAGGGGCGGAGATGGGCTGTTAGAGGTGAGGGGCGGAGATGGGCTGTTAGAGGTGAGGGGCGGAGATGGGCTGTTAGAGGTGAGGGGTGGAGCTGGGCTGTTAGAGGTGAGGGGCGGAGCTGGGCTGTTAGAGGTGAGGGGCGGAGCTGGGCTGTTAGAGGTGAGGGGTGGAGCTGGGCTGTTAGAGTTGAAGGGCGGAGATGGGCTGTTAGAGGTGAGGGGCGGAGATGGGCTGTTAGAGGTGAGGGGCGGAGATGGGCTGTTAGAGGTGAGGGGCGGAGATGGGCTGTTAGAGGTGAGGGGCAGAGATGGGCTGTTAGAGGTGAGGGGCGGAGATGGGCTGTTAGAGGTGAGGGGCGGAGATGGGCTGTTAGAGGTGAAGGGTGGAGCTGGGCTGTTAGAGGTGAGGGGCGGAGCTGGGCTGTTAGAGGTGAGGGGCGGAGCTGGGCTGTTAGAGGTGAGGGGTGGAGCTGGGCTGTTAGAGGTGAGGGGCGGAGCTGGGCTGTTAGAGGTGAAGGGTGGAGCTGGGCTGTTAGAGGTGAGGGGTGGAGCTGGGCTGTTAGAGGTGAGGGGTGGAGCTGGCCTATTAGAGGTGAGGGGTGGAGCTGGCCTGTTAGAGGTGAGGGGCGGAGCTGGGCTGTTAGAGGTGAGGGGCGGAGCTGGGCTGTTAGAGGTGAGGGGTGGAGCTAGGTTGTTAGAGGTGAGGGGTGGAGCTGGGCTGTTAGAGGTGAGGGGTGGAGCTGGGCTGTTAGAGGTGAGGGGTGGAGCTAGAATGTTGTGTGTGAGCTGGGGGTAGAGTTATACTGTTGTCTGTGAGGTGGGGGTGGAGCTAGGCTGTTAGCTGTAAGGTGGAGGTGGAGCTAGACTGTGAGGTGGGGGTGGAGGTAGACTGTCTGTGAAATGGGGTGGAGTTAGACTGTCAGTAAGTGGAGGTGGAGTTAGACTGTAAGCTGCGAGGTGCGGGAGGAGTTAGACTGTTGTCTGTGAGGTGGGGGTGGAGTTAGGCGGTCTGAGAGGTGGGGGTGAAGCTAGGCTGTTAGCTGTGAGGTGGAGCTAGACTGTTGTCTGTGAGGTGGGGGTGGAGCTAGGCTGTTAGCTGTGAGGTAGGGGTGGAGCTAGACTGTTGTCTGTGAGGTGGGGGTGGAGCTAGACTGTTGTCTGTGAGGTGGGGGTGGAGCTAGGCTTTTAGCTGTGGGGTGGAGCTAGACTGTTGTCTGTGAGGTAGGGGTGGAGCTAGACTGTTGTCTGTGAGGTGGGGGTGGAGCTAGACTGTTGTCTGTGAGGTGGGGGTGAAGCTAGACTGTTGTCTGTGAGGTGGGGGTGAAGCTAGACTGTTGTCTGTGAGGTGGGGGTGAAGCTAGACTGTTGTCTGTGAGGTGGGGGTGGAGCTAGGCTGTTAGCTGTGAGGTGGGGGTGGAGCTAGACTGTTGTCTGTGAGGTGGGGGTGGAGCTAGACTGTTGTCTGTGAGGTGGGGGTGGAGCTAGGCTTTTAGCTGTGAGGTGGAGCTAGACTGTTGTCTGTGAGGTGGGGGTGAAGCTAGACTGTTGTCTGTGAGGTGGGGGTGAAGCTAGACTGTTGTCTGTGAGGTGGGGGTGAAGATAGACTGTTGTCTGTGAGGTGGGGGTGAAGATAGACTGTTGTCTGTGAGGTGGGGGTGAAGCTAGACTGTTGTCTGTGAGGTGGGGGTGGAGCTAGACTGTTGTCTGTGAGGTGGGGGTGAAGCTAGACTGTTGTCTGTGAGGTGGGGGTGAAGCTAGACTGTTGTCTGTGAGATGGGGGTGGAGCTAGACTGTTGTCTGTGAGGTGGGGGTGAAGCTAGGCTTTTAGCTGTGAGGTGGAGGTGAAGCTAGACTGTTGTCTGTGAGGTGGGGGTGAAGCTAGACTGTTGTCTGTGAGGTGGGGGTGAAGCTAGACTGGAAAGCGCCTGACTGTATAGGGAGGGTGCTTAGGGACTGATGGTCCCCCCCCCCCTTTTCCCCTTAGGGGCATTCAGGAATCTGGCCCCGTCTCAGTAATGGTTAAGTAGGTTGCAGATTAGGGCCATTGAGGGTTAATCCCTGGGGATCCTCCTTAGACAGGATGGGGGCGGTGCAGGAAATCCTGAAGGTCACATATACCTCCTCTCTGTCCTGGTCACTTCCTCTTGCAAGTGGAAGCAGATTGGCCCTCCCTCCCTCCCTCCCTTTGCGGTTGTTGTTGGGAGGCGGGTTGAAGTGCACGGTTCTGGTCAGTTATGGATACTTGGTTATTCTGTTTTGTTTTTTCTATTCTTAAGAGACCCTGTTGGGAGTCCAGCAGTTTTGGATATTGCTCCGATGATTACGGCTTTGGAGAGCTGCGAATTTTGGTCGAGTTTATGAAGTCACAGCTGGCGGCATTTGAGTACAGCGGAGATATGGTGGTAGCAGATGGAGTAACTGCCCGCTGGGAGTCCAGCGGTTGGCAGACAGCTCTGATGATTACGGTTTAACTTGCCCGCTGGGAGTCCAGCCTTTGGCATACCGTTCCGATATTATGGTTTATTAAAATTTGCCGCTTTAATAAAGAAGCTGTGGCCGATCACCATCCAGCAATAAAGTGATACAGTTGTCGGTGTCTTTTGTTATGGGTCAAGGGGGTATAGGGGCCAAGGGTGAGTTAAAGGTGGTATCCCCTCCCCCTGTTTCCCTGGATACCAGCAGTCTGTTGTCTGTGAGGTGGGGGTGAAGCTAGACTGTTGTCTGTGAGGTGGGGGTGGAGCTAGACTGTTGTCTGTGAGGTGGGGGTGGAGCTAGACTGTTGTCTGTGAGGTGGGGGTGGAGCTAGACTGTTGTCTGTGAGGTGGGGGTGGAGCTAGACTGTTGTCTGTGAGGTGGGGGTGAAGCTAGACTGTTGTCTGTGAGGTGGGGGTGAAGCTAGACTGTTGTCTGTGAGGTGGGGGTGAAGCTAGACTGTTGTCTGTGAGGTGGGGGTGAAGCTAGACTGTTGTCTGTGAGGTGGGGGTGAAGCTAGACTGTTGTCTGTGAGGTGGGGGTGAAGCTAGACTGTTGTCTGTGAGGTGGGGGTGAAGCTAGACTGTTGTCTGTGAGGTGGGGGTGAAGCTAGACTGTTGTCTGTGAGGTGGGGGTGAAGCTAGACTGTTGTCTGTGAGGTGGGGGTGAAGCTAGACTGTTGTCTGTGAGGTGGGGGTGAAGCTAGACTGTTGTCTGTGAGGTGGGGGTGAAGCTAGACTGTTGTCTGTGAGGTGGGGGTGGAGCTAGGCTGTTAGCTGTGAGATGGAGCTACACTGTTGTCTGTGAGGTGGGGGTGGAGCTAGGCTGTTGTCTGTGAGGTGGGGGTGGAGCTAGGCTGTTAGCTGTGAGGTGGGGGTGGAGCTAGGCTGTTAGCTGTGAGATGGAGCTACACTGTTGTCTGTGAGGTGGGGGTGGAGCTAGGCTGTTAGCTGTGAGGTGGGGGTGGAGCTAGACCGTTGTCTGTGAGGTGGGGGTGGAGCTAGGCTGTTAGCTGTGAGGTGGGGGTGGAGCTAGACCGTTGTCTGTGAGGTGGGGGTGACTTCAATGGGTGCACGAGCCGCATTTTACGGACAAGTATAGGACATGTTCTATCTCTTTGCAGAATGGACATAAGGATGCGGAAAGCACACGGATCATCTGCTATATGTGCTTCCGTGTGTCCGCTTCACAAAAGAATAGAATAGATACGCAAAATGCGGACCCTGGACCCATTGTTAGGTCCGCAAATAAAATGCGGCACACAGACTGCAAAAAGGACATGGTCGTGTGCATGAAGCCTTATCGGGGAGAACGGTCTTCAGGACAGATCCTCCAGGTAACCTGACGACAAGTCGTGATCAATACCTTGGTAGAAAAGTCACGGCTCTTTGCTCGGAGCTTGTTGAGCTGGGATTCAGCAATGTCTGCTCGCTCCTCGGCCTCGTCCAGCTCGTGCTGAAGGGTCCTCAGTTTTGCCAGATAAACATTGGTTTGTTCCTCCTATAAAATGGCACATAAGAGATGGACACTGTGTGAGCACATAGAACGTTCCTGGAGGGGGACCCATCACCAGAAATGGGGCATCACCTGTAGATAAATTATTACCCCACCCAGAGGCGCCCCATGACATAAATGTCCATCCCTGGAGCACAGCTATTGCATGGTGTGGAGTCAGGGGCTGTGTCCACTTTACACACGGCAGGAGCCAGCTGACTTGTGGCTACACGGTGGGAAAGGATCCCTCTGTCACCGTTCAGGCCTGTACAATGCAATGGTGGGGCCCCAAGTGGTTGTCGTGTCATCAGGGTGTCAAAGGATAACCGCAAACAGCACAATACACTGTAATACAGAAGCATTACAGTGTATTACACCAGTGATTAAAGGGCATCTGTCAGCAGTTTTGTACCTATGACACTGGCTGACCTGTTACATGTGCATTTGGCAGCTGAAGGCATCTCTGTTGGTCCCATCTTCATATGTGTCCACATTGCTGAGAAAAATTATGTTTTAATATATGCAAATGAGCCTATTGGAGCAACGGGGCGTTGTCATTACACCTAGAGGCTCTGCTCTCTCTGCAACTGCCGCCCCTCTGCACTTTGATAGATGGGACAGGCAGTATAAAAGTCATCACGCCTGCCTGGTCCTGCTTATCAAAGAACAGGGGGTGCAGCAGTTGCAGAGAAAGTTGAGCCTCTAGGTGTAATGACAACGCCCTCATTGCTCCTGGAGGCTCATTTGCATATATTAAAACATCATTTTTGTCAGCAATGTGGACACATATGAACATGGGACCAACAGAGATGCCTTCAGCTGCCAAGCGCACATGTAAGGCCCCCTGCACACGATCAGGATTGCGTGCGGATTTTGCGTGCGGATTTGCGTGCGGAAAATCCGCACCGTAGGTCATGTACATTGTATTCTATGAGAATTTGAAATTCTCAATGCACACGATGCGGATTTTTTCCGCGCGGATTTTGACCTGCGGTGCGGATTTTAAAATCCGCGACATGTCAATTAATTATTTTTTTCCTGACCGGATTTTCTTCATTCACTTAGTGAAATCCGCATGCGGAAAATCCGCACCGAATCCGCACCAAATCCGCACGCAAATCCGCATGCAAATCCGCACCAATTAATGCGGATTGACCGCACGGATTTGCCTGTGAACACCTGCGGATTTCAGTGCGGATTCTCCGCACATGAATCCTGAACGTGTGCATGTAGCCTAACAGGTCAGCCAGTGTCATAGGTACAAAACTGCTGACAGATGCTCTTTAAGGGTTGCAGGTTAAGATCCCTAGTGAGGCTAAGAAAGGTTAATTAACATTTTAAAAAATATAAAAAACCCACAAATATTAAAAAAATATATAAACAGTAACAAATCTATACATAATTGGTATCACCGTCTTGTTTGAAATAAAGCAATGTTTATCATTTATCCTGCACAAAAAAAAATATATAAAAAAACCTGCTATGTAAACGACCCGACTCTCCGCACGAGGAGTTAGGTCTGGTTAGAGGATCCCAGCATCCTCCCACAATCAGCCACAGCAGCATACAGTCTTAGACTGTGTAACCGGTTATCGTACGATCTGGCGGCTCGGACTACGTGAGCGCGGTGCGCTGCCAGAGCTCATGATAACCGTCGAGGTCCTGAAGGAGTACACACCTGTTCCTCCATCTGCCTCTTGTACGACTTGACTTTAGCCTGTAGCTTATCGACCAGGTCTTGAAGTCTCAGGACATTCTTCTTGTCTTCTTCTGACTAAGGGAAATAAAGATTTATGTTCATTATCTAGTCACAATTCTGCACCCTCAGAGCTGAAATCTCCCAGCATTCTCTCCTTGTTAAGCTTCTGCGCAGGTATTACTCTGGTGATTTGCATTCTTTACACCAGACCCCGGCACAAAAAAAAAAAATCAACTGCCACAGCATTATAGAAACTCCACTAAGCTGTTAGGGGGTGTCCACCCACAAGCTTGCTGACTGTTTCCAGTAACAACCACCAAAACTGCCAGTCTATAATAAATCATCCAGTATGCACATGTCTGGAAGGAAGATAACGTCTGACGCACGCCTCATTTCCTCACCTGATAGGCCACTTCTTTAAGTTTCCGTTCCACTTTCCTGTAAGTTTTCGTGTTCTCTGCACTTTGCTTCTGCTCGGCGTCCAACTCATTTTCCAGTTCCCGGACCTGGACCAATTATAAATTATTCTAATTTTAGAGACTCTAGTTTTTATGCGGTATGCACTCATTCCTTGCAGCAAAAGTCAATTTTTCTGATGCCATAGACATACTGTACGTACATAAAAAAAATCTTTACTGCCTTCAGCTGCCACTAGGGGGAGCTCTCTGCATACATATTTATTATTGAGTTAATTGGACATGCAGTATGCAGTGTGCTCCCTCTAGTGGTCGCTGCAGGCAGCAAAGATTTTTTTTTTCATGTAACATGTCTATGTAGGGGTTTTGGTAGTTTGTATCAGAAAGACATGAAGCCCTGACCTCTCTAAAGATGTATTATAATATAAATCAGTTTGGTATTTCTGACTTCTACAGTTCTTGATGGGTGGACAAGTTTCTGCAGCTTCCAACCAATTTTGATAGCCCTGAATATTGTATTGGTAGATTGCATCCCTGTTTACATATATATTGGGAGGAGGGCTGCCTGCATCTCTGATTGGCTGGTGTAAACCAAGCATAAAGGGGAAGCTGATGGCAGCTCTGTGTGAGGCTGTGGGTGCCTCATAGCACAGTGCCAGTATATATCTGCAGCTGGCCAATGATCAGTGACTGGACTTAGCCTGCAGCTGGGTGGAGCTGCAGCATGAGGCTGTGGAGGATGTCGAGGTACAGGAGTACTACTAGCAGGAGGAACATCCCAGAACGCTCTTCTGTGTGGAGGTTGAGGTGTGAGAACCTTTAGGCCCCTTTCACACCGGCGAGTTTTCTGCGTGGGTGCAATGCGTGAGTTGAACGCATTGCACCCACACTGAATCCTGACCCATTCATTTCTATGGGGCTGTGCACATGAGCGGTGATTTTCACGCATCACTTGTGCGTTGCGTGAAAATCGCAGCATGCTCTATGTTGTGCGCTTTTCACGCAACAGAGGCCCCATAGAAGTGAATGGGGCTGCGTGAAAATCGCAAGCATCCGCAAGCAAGTGCGGATGCGGTGCGATTTTCTCGCATGGTTGCTAGGAGACGATCGGGATAGAGACCCAATCTTTATTATTTTCCCTTATAACATTGTTATAAAGGAAAATAATAGCATTCTTAATACAGGGATGGAGGGGTTAAAATTTTTTAAAAAATTATTAAATTCACCTCATCCACTTGTTTGCGCTGCCCGGCTCGTCTTCTGTCTTCTTCTTTAAAGACCTGGGAGGAAAAGGACCTTTGGTGACGTCACTGCGCTTATCACATGGTCCATCACATGACCCATCACCATGGTGATGGATCATGTGATGAGCGCAGTGACGTCACCAAAGGTTCTTTTCCTCCCAGGTCATCAAAGAAGAAGAAACAAGAGAAGCCGGGCTGCGCGAACAAGTGAATGAGGGGAGTGTACATTTATTAATTAATTTTTTTACCCCTCCATCTCTAATTTACTTAGCATTATGTATTAAGAATGCTATTATTTTCCCTTTCTAACCATGTTAGAAGGTAAAATAATAAAATTTACACTACACCGATCCCAAACCCGAACTTCTGTGAAGAAGTCCGGGTTTGGGTCTGGGTATCAAACATGCAGATTCTTCTCAAGCGCGTGCAAAACGCATTAAAACGCTTTGCACTCGCGCAGAAAAATCGCACTTTTGCCCACGACGCACACGACAACGAAATTTGGTTCAATCCAAATTTATTTGTGGTGGTTAAAAAACTGCTATTTCCTGGCTGCAGAGAGCCTTTATAGCGGTGTAGAACACTGTGCCTGTATAGCGGTGTAGAACACTGTGCCTGTATAGCAGGGTAGAACACTGTGCCTGTATAGTGGTGTAGAACACTGTGCCTGTATAGCGGTGTAGAACACTGTGCCTGTATAGTGGTGTAGAACACTGTGCCTGTATAGCGGTGTAGAACACTGTGCCTGTATAGCGGTGTAGAACACTGTGCCCGTATAGTGGTGTAGAACACTGTGCCTGTATAGTGGTGTAGAACACTGTGCCTGTATAGCGGTGTAGAACACTGTGCCTGTATAGTGGTGTAGAACACTGTGCCTGTATAGCGGTGTAGAACACTGTGCCTGTATAGTGGTGTAGAACACTGTGCCTGTATAGTGGTGTAGAACACTGTGCCTGTATAGCGGGGTAGAACACTGTGCCTGTATAGCGGTGTAGAACACTGTGCCTGTATAGCGGTGTAGAACACTGTGCCTGTATAGTGATGTAGAAAGCTGTGCCTGTATAGCGGTGTAGAACACTGTGCCTGTATAGCGGTGTAGAACACTGTGCCTGTATAGCGGTGTAGAACACTGTGCCTGTATAGCGGTGTAGAACACTGTGCCTGTATAGCGGTGTAGAACACTGTGCCTGTATAGCGGTGTAGAACACTGTGCCTGTATAGCGGTGTAGAACACTGTGCCTGTATAGCGGTGTAGAACACTGTGCCTGTATAGCGGTGTAGAACACTGTGCCTGTATAGCGGTGTAGAACACTGTGCCTGTATAGTGATGTAGAACGCTGTGCCTGTATAGCGGTGTAGAACACTGTGCCTGTATAGCGGTGTAGAACACTGTGCCTGTATAGCGGTGTAGAACACTGTGCCTGTATAGCGGTGTAGAACACTGTGCCTGTATAGCGGTGTAGAACACTGTGCCTGTATAGCGGGGTAGGACACTGTGCCTGTATAGCGGTGTAGAACACTGTGCCTGTATAGCGGTGTAGAACACTGTGCCTGTATAGCGGTGTAGAACACTGTCAAAGAAGCCATTATGTTTGCAGCAAGGAAAGCTAGCACTCTACCTTCACCTTTTCAGTCAGTGAAAATGTTCATTGACCTATCGGCATCTACCTTAAGACAGAGGAGATCACTCCTGCCCATAACATTAACTCCAACATAGCGTACCATTGGGGTTTTCACTTGAAGCAACTAATATCCAAAGATGGGAACTTTCACGCCGTTCGCACCATTGAAGAGGGCAAAAAGCTGCTCCAAGAGTGGAGAATCCCACCTTCATACCCAGAAAAAGGGAACCCTACGCATCTCCCTTCAATCCCACAGGAGTGGAAACAAGTGTCCTACAGAAGAACCCGCAAAACCTGAGGCACTGTGCAAAGCCTTATTGATAACTCCCCTGTTGAACCTGTTCATTATGTCTAACCTTTTATTACAGGTTCAAAGCTCCCGTACTCCCCCCTAGGGAGCGTGACAACTATTGGGTCACACAACTTGCATTTATGGAGGTTCTTCTCTCTTTAATATGTTCTTTTCATAGGTGGGGTCCTCTCAACCTCCTGCACCACCGGTCAGCCTTTACACTCTCAACTTCATTGAAAGGACTTTCCGCCCTTTCTACCTACAAACGGGTAACACCGTACTGGTTAATATGTTTGTATTCCAACTATTTTTGTTTGCTTACGCTAATTGCGTTTATTCACTCAAGTATTCACCAGACCATCTCTCTTAAGCAATATTTTACTCCCAGCATAAATCTTATTATGTACCATGGAGGTTAAAATAATGTCATTGAATGTGAAGGGTTTAAACTGTCCTCAAAAGAGAAATTTTCTGTGGAAGGAGGCAGTGATGCAAGGGGCAGACATCCAGAAGGCCCACCTCCTAAAGAGTGATGCTAGCAGAGTAAGACATCGCCTATTCCCTATAATAACTCACGCACACCACTCTAAAAAGGCACGTTTTTTTGTATAGCTATCAGAAACTCAGTCTCTTTTACTCCCATTTCTCAAAAGGTTGACCAAGGAGGGTGATACGTTATTTTGGTTTGTTCTATCAATAACATTGTGAACACATTGGTCAACATTTATGCCCCCAACGAACGCCAAATGTTGATTCTTCATAAATTAAATAGACAGATACAAAAAATCTAAAAGTGTAAACTAATTCTATGTGGTGACTAAGTCCATCATAGATCCCTCTTTAGATTCCACTAATCCCTCCAGGCACTCCACAAGCAGCTTGGCTTCCTTCGTCCCCTCTGAGGGTCTAATTGAAGTTTGGCATGTTCAACACAGTCAAGAGAGAGATTACTCCTTTTTCTCTCCCTTTCATGTTTCATACTCCCGCATAGATTTATTTTTAGTGGATCACACCACTCTGTTCCACACCAAGAAGTCTGAAATTGGACTAATTAGTGGGTCAGACCATGCCCCCATTACAATTACCTTAAAGGAGTAATACTAAAATCAGACTGCACCGGTATGGAGAAATAAAACATCACTATACCACTTCCCAAATTATCAGGCAGAAATTTATCAGTCACTGCGAGAATTCTTTCTCTTCAACGAAGGGTCAGTAGCAGACCCTTTTATTATATAGAAACCTAGAATGTGTCGGCAGATAAGAACCACTTGGCCCATCTAGTCTGCCCACTATACTAAATACTATGGATAGCCCCTGGCCCTATCTTATATGAAGGATGGCCTTATGCCTATCCCATGCATGCTTAAACTCCTCCACTGTATTTGCAGCTACCACTTCTGCAGGAAGGCTATTCCATGCATCCACTACTCTCTCAGTAAAGTAATACTTCCTGATATTACTTTTAAACCTTTGCCCCTCTAATTTAAAACTATGTCCTCTTGTAGCAGTTTTTCTTCTTTTAAATATTCTCTCCTCTTTTACCTTGTTGATTCCCTTTATGTATTTAGCAGTTTCTATCATATCCCCTCTGTCTCGTCTTTCTTCCAAGCTATACATGTTAAGGTCCTTTAATCTTTCCTGGTAAGTTTTATCCTGCAATCCATGTACCAGTTTAGTAGCTCTTCTCTGAACTCTCTCCAAAGTATCAGTATCCTTCTGGAGATATGGTCTCCAGTACTGAGCACAATACTCCAAATGAGGTCTCACTAGTGCTCTGTAGAGCGGCATGAGCACCTCCCTCTGTCTACTGGTAATGCCTCTCCCTATACACCCAAGCATTCTGCTAGCATTTCCTGCTGCTCTATGACATTGTCTGCCTACCTTTAAGTCTTCTGAAATAATGATCCCTAAATCCCTTTCCTCAGATACTGAGGTTAGGACTGTATCACTGATTGTATATTCTGCTCTTGGGTTTTTACGCCCCAGGTGCATTATCTTGCACTTATCAACATTACATTTTAGTTGCCAGATTTTTGACCATTCCTCTAGTTTTCCTAAATCCTTTTCCATTTGGTGTATCCCTCCAGGAACATCAACCCTGTTACAAATCTTTGTGTCATCAGCAAAAAGACACACCTTACCATCGAGGCCTTCTGCAATTTCGCTGATAAAGATATTAAACAATATGGGTCCCAGAACAGATCCCTGAGGTACCCCACTGGTAACAAGACCATTGTCTGAATATACTCCATTGACTACAACCCTCTGTTGTCTGTCCCTCAGCCACTGCCTAATCCATTCAACAATATGGGAGTCCAAGCCCAAAGACTGCAATTTATTGATAAGCCTTCTATGTGGGACAGTATCAAAAGCCTTACTAAAGTCCAGATAAGCGATGTCTACTGCACCTCCGTCATCTATTATTTTAGTCACCCAATCAAAAAAATCAATAAGATTAGTTTGACATGATCTCCCTGAAGTAAACCCATGCTGTTTTTCATCTTTCAATCCATGGGATTTTAGATGTTCCACAATCCTCTCCTTAAGTATGGTTGCCATTAATTTCCCCACTATTGATGTCAGGCTTACTGGCCTATTGTTGCCCGATTCCTCCCTACTACCTTTCTTGTAAATGGGCACAACATTTGCCAATTTCCAATCTTCTTGAACGACTCCTGTTACCAGTGATTGGTTAAATAAATCTGTTAATGGTTTTGCTAGTTCGCCGCTGAGCTCTTTTAATAGCTTTGGGTGTATCCCATCAGGCCCCTGTGACTTATTTGTATTAATTTTAGACAGCTGACTTAGAACCTCTTACTCTGTAAAGACACATGCATCAAAAGATTCATTAGTCTTCTTTCCTAACTGAGGTCCTTTTCCTTCATTTTCCTTTGTAAAAACTGAACAGAAGTATTCATTGAGGCAGTCAGCTAGTTCTTTATCTTCTTCCATATACCTTCCTTCTTTTGTTTTTAATTTGGTAATTCCTTGTTTTAGTTTCCCTTTTTCATTTATGTATCTGAAGAATGTCTTATCGTCTTTTTTCCCTGACTGAGCTAATTTCTCTTCTGCCTGTGCTTTAGAAGCTCTTATAACTTGTTTGGCCTCTCTCTGCCTAATCTTATAAATTTCCCTGTCATCCTGTTTTTTTTTATTTTTTATAATTCCTAAATGCTATCTTTTTGTTTTTAATGATTTTGGCCACTTCTGCTGAGTACCACAGTGGGCTCTTCCTTTTTTTTGCTTTTACTGGAAAGCCTAATGCAATTTTCTGTTGCCTTTCATAGTGCCACTTTTAAGTAGTCCCATTTCTCCTGGACTCCATTAAAACTGTTCCAATCTGATAGGGACTCGTATACCACTAATCTAATTTTAGAAAAGTCCGTTTTTCTAAAATCTAAAACTTTTGTTTTTTTTGTGGTGTGACTTATAGTAAACCACACTGACTGTTGATCACTAGATCCCAAGCTTTCCCCTACAGTAATATCAGATACCAAATTCCCATTTGTGAATACTAAATATAAAATGTCCTCCTTCCGTGTTGGCTCCTCAACTACTTGCTGTAGAGATAATCCCAGTAGGGAATTTAGAATATCTGTACTCCTGGCAGAACTAGCTATTTTGGTTTTCCAGTTTACATCAGGAAGATTGAAGTCTTTCATAATGATAACTTCCCTCTTCAATGTCATTTTAGCTATTTCCTCAACTAGTAGATCATCTAATTCTTTGACTTGGCTAGGTGGTCTATATATCACACCTACACGAGTTACCTGATGATTTTTAAGCTGCAGTGTAACCCAAACTGACTCTAAATTGGTCTTGCTAACTTGTATCAAATTAGATTTTATGCTATCTTTCACATACAGGGCCACCCCTCCCCCTTCTTGCCTTCTCTGTCTTTCCTGTATAGAGAGAACCCTGGTATTGTTATATCCCAGTCATTACTCCCATTGAACCACATCTCAGTAACAGCCACTAAGTCTATATTCTCAGATGCCATTATAGCCTCAAGTTCATTGATCTTATTCCCTAAACTGCGAGCATTTGTAGACAAGACTCTGAGCTTGTCATTTCTTAACCTTTGTGCTACTAGCATCTTCTGGCATTGTTCCGGGGGGCAGTCGGACTGCTGGATTATCACTCTTTTGCCCCCCTTCCCTAGTTTAAATGCTCCTTAGCAAATACTTGGAACTGTTCACTGAGGACATTCGTTCCCTTGAGAGAAAGATGCAAACCATCTTTCTTGTACAGTTCTTTTCCATTCCAACGAGAGCTAACATGAGACACAAAGCCAAACCCTTGGTTCAGACACCATTCACCAAGCCATACATTGAATTCCTTAATGCGCATCTTCCTGTCATGCTGAAGGTTATGCACAGGCAAAACTGCAGAGAATGAAACAGTTGATGCAACCTCCCGTATATTATTTCCAAGTGTGTGAAAAGCTTCCTTCACCTTTGAAACCTCATTGCAAACCAGATCAATTGTCCCAAGATAGACAATAACATCCACCTCCCTTTCCTGCTTTGCTTGCCTAACAAAATTAAGGATATGTCATCTATCCCTGCTAGCGGTAGCACCAGGGAGACATCTCACAACACCATTTTCCTCAAACTTCACACCTCTTATGATGGAATCGCCCACCAATAGCTGCTTACTATCAGTCCTTACCTTCTCCTTTTTGTCTTTGGCTGCAGTCTTGCATACCTTAGGCATGAGAGATGATTGTTTCTTACCCACTGTGCTTGAGCCACCCTACATGTTGCGCTTGCACTCTTAAAGTGCTGCAAATGAATTATGGAGAGCCACAGACTGTGGGACATGTCTTCTATCAACAACTCACAGTCTACCAGAACCTACAGTAACCCATCTTCCATTTCTAGGGGGCCTCTGTGGCAGTGGCAAGCCCACAAAGCCTTTATCTGTGGCTTACTTATTAAGATAAACCACATAGAGAAGAAAAGAAGAGAACTAATAGTTAAGACACAAATTGAAAAAAATCACTAAACTGCTGTCGCCCCACTAACAGAAGAATTGAAACTAGAGAGGGATAAACTGAGAACGCGGCTGCTACGTGAGTATGAGAAGGGGTTGCTTAGATTGAGAGCTAAATACTATGCGCAAGGTAACAAGGCAGGACGTTTATTAGCCAGACAACTCAAATCCCCAAAAAGCAAATCCAAGATCCCACATATTACTCAAACCTCTCACCAAAGCAAAACTGATAGATCCGAGAGATATTGCCGAACAATTTAGACTCTTCTACGTGAACTTGTACAATCTCAGGGACACAATCACTCTGCCAGAGAATTATGGTGAACTAGTTTCAGACTTTCTAGCAAAAGCCTCCCTACCCTCCCTCTCACCAACCCAACAAGAAGATTTAAACGCCCCTCTAACTGACCTGGAGATTAAAAAATTTATATCGTCCCTTCCTCAAGGTAAATCCCCTGGACCTGACTGTCTCTCAAATGAATATTATAAACAATTCCACTAATTGCTTTACACCCAATTAACAGCTATCTTCAAAAAATGTCCGTCGGGTTCACCCTTCCCTACAGAAATGCTACAAGCCCTGATCATAACACTTCCCAAACAGGGCAAATCCACTGACACCTCACAAAATTTCAGACCTATCTCCCTATTGAATTCTGACATTAAACTATTTGCTAAACTTATTGCTTCTAGATTAGCCCCCATTCTCCCCCTACTAATCAAATCTGACCAAAGAGGTTTCGTTAAGGGCAGGTTAGCCTCCAATAATATATTTAATTATGCAGAAATCCACAAATCCCCCCTCCTAGCGGTGACCCTGGATGCTGTGAAAGCATTCGACCGCCTTCACTGGCCTTTTGCCTTCTCGTTCCTAGGTATGAAGGGTTTTCAAGGCCCCATATTGAATGTTATCTAATAGTTTCACAATCACCAACAGATTTCGTCAGGGATGTCCCTTTCGCCCCTACTTTTCAATTTAGCCTTGGAGCCCCTAGCCTAACATATTCGCAACACAGATGCGAATGTATGAAGATGACATTACTCTCACTCTATCAAATCCGTCTAAGGCTGGGTTCACACTGGCGTGTCCGGATTAGGTCCGGATGCGTCCCGGTGTTTTGACTGCGATTGCGTTTCCGATGTTCAGCAATGTGTTTTGCACTCGCATGATAAAAAACCGACTGTGGTACCCAGAACCGAACTTCTTCACAGAAGTTCAGGTTTGGGTTAGTTGTAGTGTAGATTGTATTATTTTCCCTTATAACATGGTTACAATGGAAAATAATAGCATTCTGAATACAGAATGCTTAGTAGGTGATCAATTGAGGGTTAAAAAAATATAAAAAAATTAACTCACCTTCTCCTCTTGATCGCGTAGTTCCCGGTCTTATCTTCTTCTGAACTTGCAAACGTCAGAATTAACTTATCTGGGCATCAAACTTACCACCCTTTGTTCCCTCCTGTATAAGCAAAATCATGAATCTCTTTTGAATACCCTTGAGCTTGACCTCAACAGCCTTGCTATGAAACAAATATCCTGGGTGGGAGGAATAGCTGTGTTCCAAATGATGACCTTACCCAAACATATATACGTTCAGAGCACTTCCTATCTCTATCCCAGAAACCTTCTTTAAGAAAGCGCAAACAATCCTGAATAACTACGTATGGAAATCGGGTAAACCCTGAATAGCTCACAATTTGATGACTAGAAGGCGAAATGTTGGGGGTCTGGGTCTTCCTAGCATAAAGGATTACCACTGTGCAATTGGTCTGTTGTTTCTGAGGGAATGGTGGAATGATACCACCAGCAAACACTGGATTCAAATTGAGTCAGCTTCTACAGATCCTGACTCGCTGAAAAACTACCTTGTGCAGCTTTTATGCTGTCACGCGCCTGCCAAACCCACTCTCCTAACTATAGCATATGCTGGGACACTATGGCAATGCTCCCACCGCTCCGATGGAGATCTGTACGCTTTCCCATATAACTCAATTCCTCTTCAAATTCTAGAAAACAATATTGAGAACATTAACCTCTCAAAGTGGCATAAGGCAGGTGTTGAAACCCTAGATCAGATTGTTCAGGGCAATATGCTACTCCCTTTTGAGACAATCCAAATCTCTCTTCCCCTGTCACACAAGGAGGTATTCAACTATTTGAGAGATTACCATGATTCTCACTTAAACCCCCCCGAAGGTTAACTCAGATATTCTGAGACTTTTTCAAAACCAAACACTTCACAAAACACATTCTACAAGGTACATTTACGACCTGATTAACGATAAGGCGACCTTTGTTAAGACTAGGCCCATCTTAATGTGCGAATTAGACCTGATAAAGACATACTCTGGGGAAGAGTCAGGGCCGGACTGGCCTACCGGGATACCAGGAAAAGTCCCGTTAGGCCGGTAGCCCTGACTGATGCACGGCCGGCCGCAGGCGACAGCAACAAGCCCACTGACCACAATTTCAATTACATCAAGTGGCGTGCCGCGGGGGAGCGGGCCGTACGCCCCAGGTGTCGGCCTGTCAGCTACAGGGGGGGTGCTGCAATGCTGCCTGTGTGCCGTGAAGGTATTCTGACAGAACACCGGCACTCCAGAGCGAACTGTGATGGAGTGAGAGCTGTGGGAGAAAGGACCTTACATGACATCATCACCATGTGACCAGTAACATAGCTATTTTACTGGTCACATGGCTATGAGGTAATCAAAGGTCCTTTCTTTCTTCCAGGACTCAGTGTTGCTGCAGCCTGCAGGAGAAGGGTAGGTCACGTGGGTCGGCAGCGTTCTGCTATCACAGGCCGACTGTCTGCAGAGTAGGAAGATCAGGGATGGCAGCTCAGCAGCTTTTGTAGAGGGGAGAGAGTGTCAGCACTGGAGAGGTGGATGTGACTACTGGGGAGGGTCTGAGTATTGTATGCTGAGGGAGGCTGTTTGGGATTATATACTGGGGGGACTGCTTCTGTATGAGATTATATACTGGGGCCGGGGGGCTGCTGTATGGGATTATATACTCGGGGGGCTGCTGTGTGGGATTATATACTGGCGGGGGGCTGCTGTATGAGATTATATACTGGGGGGCTGCTGTATGATATTATATTATATACTGGGGGGCTGCTGTATGAGATTATATACTGGGGGCTGCTGTATGAGATTATATACTGGGGGATTCTGTATGAGATTATATACTGGAGGGGCTGCTGTATGAGATTATATACTGGGGGGCTGCTGTATGAGATTATATACTGGGGGGCTGCTGTATGAGATTATATACCTGGGGCTGCTATATGAGATTATATACTGAGGGTGCTGTATACTGTGGGGGGCTGTATACTGTGTGGTGCTATACTGCTCTACCGTACACTGTGGGGTGCTGTATACTGGGTGCTATACTGCTCTACTGTATACTGTGGGGTGCTGTATATTGTGGAGTGCTGTATACTGTGGGGTGCTATACTGCTCTACTGTATATTGTGGAGTGCTATACTGCTCTACTGTATACTGTGGGGTGCTGTATATTGTGGAGTGCTATACTGCTCTACTGTATACTGTGGGTTGCTATTCTGTATGCTGTAGGATGCTATACTGCATACTGTTGGGTGTTATACTATGTATTGCATACTGTGGGGTGCTGTATACTATAGGGTGCTATACTGCATACTGTGGGGTGCTATATACTATAGGGTGCGATACTGCATACTGTGGGGTGCTGGTATGCACTGTAACGCTAGGGTGAGCCGAGCCCCGGTCTTCTTCGTGAACTGCAGAGTGGTGCCCACTGCCCAGAGCACTGATCCTGATCCTGCTTGAGTCTTCAGAACTGTAAGTATTTACAGTCATTCACTGTAAGCTATATTATATGTGGTGGTGGAGGGCGTGATTGCCTGCTAGGGTGTGGGAAGGCAGGATCCAGGAGGACCAAGTAAATTCTCGCCCAGGGTCCAAACAATATTAAAGACGACCCTGCCCAAGCCGACCCACTACAAGCGCGCCGTAAGTCCGCCCGCACCCCTTCCCCTCCATCCCGCCAGCGGCAGAGCAATTTATTCACCAATACAATTTATTCACCAGTCCGCCGGCTCACCAGTGCAGGGTCAGGGTTACCTTTGCATACTGGGGGTTGTAGTGCTTTGTCTCTTTGCATATTAGAGTCTGTAGAGTCTTGTAATGACATCACTCATTTTACCATAATTTGTTTCCCCTCTTAATTTTTTTTTGCACTATTTATCAACTCCTGGTTTTGTGTGTGTTGAGTAACTAATATAAAGTAAGAGTTTGAAACTGTCTCTTACATTCTTTAAAGTAAAGTTCTTTGATTCTTCTTAGTTCTGACCCAATTGGATGGGATAATGGTCTACTGTAGTGTTTCCGTACCAGAATGCCTCCAGCTGTTACAAAACTACATCTCCCAGCATGCCCTGACAGCCAAACGCTGTCTGGGCATGCTGAGAGTTGTAGTTTTGCAACAGCTGGAGGCATCCTGGTTGGGAAAAACTGGTCTACTGTGATAATATGAACAATGGGGGTTCTACAAAAGGGCAAAGTTCATATTCGTGTTTACAAACGTGTTTTAAAATGAACGCTTTCCCCTGGGGCTGGTATGCAACTTTTTCCAGGGCTGGTTTTTATCCCCAGTCCGGCCCTGGGAAGAGTGGTCTCAAGCCATAAGTTTCCTCATTTCAAACTTCAAATGTGTTACTCACTATAAAGCAGGAATAAAAATGCTTATAGTAAAATGATTGAGTAAAATGTACCCAGGAGCGTCAGCTTCTTATTGGAGGGACTCTACACCATATATTGTGGGAGTGCCCTAAATTAACTGCCTATTGGCAACAAGTATTCAATTTGATCTCCCAAATCACTTCATTCACAATTTTGCCCTCATCCGCACTAGCTCCCCAGTTTTGGGGAATTCATCAATTCCATAGTTCTTATGCAAATCTGATAGGCCACATATTATTGAGTGCCAAACTGGTCATTACCCGTCACTGGTAGTCGGCATCCCCTCCAACCATGCAAGGGTAGCTCTCACGATCAATGCAACTTGCCGATACGAAAGACACCTTCCGCCATCCATTCTTGACCCCAATAAAATAATTAAAACCTGGGCCCCTTGGCTCACTCACCCACTATATACCCCGTAATCTCTGATACTATCCACTTTGAATGTCTAATACACTATTGTATGGCTTGAGTGACATGTTCATACTTATGTTTAATATACTGTTTAGTTCTTTGATTTACATACACAAAGGTATTATCTGTACATCCATCTTCCTCTGTAACTTTACATCACTTGCAACCTTAACTGTTATGATGGATTATTCCTACCTGTGCACTGTTTTTAAAGTGTGTACCATCTGTAAAACTCAATAAGCCCCTTTTCCCACTAATTCAAGCCCAAAAATGCTTTAGAACATATAACTGCACCGCACAGGGGTAAATAAGATGTAGAAATATTTCCTTGTAATAACCCCTGGTAATGGCGGTATCACACAGCACTTACATCCCCAATAACAGGAACGGTTTGCTGGAATTACAGAGCTGTATAATGGTAATTTGGATCCGCAGTCAGTGCAGCAAGGTGTAATAGGATTGTTCCTATCAGCCAGTCTGTAACCTCCCCTACTGAACCCTGTTCTACATAAATGCTGTGGATGATTCCTCCCTATCCTTTCCCTACACCTTGAATAATCTTACCCTGCACTTGTAAATCGCTTTTTTAGCACAATAAGGTTTTTCCTAGCACTGTCTCTAGCACCTGCTGACGTCTCTCTCTGCACTAAGTACACTGAAAAATGGCAGAATCCAAGATGGATGAAACTATTTCTA
This sequence comes from Bufo gargarizans, assembly GCF_014858855.1. Taxonomy (NCBI): domain Eukaryota; kingdom Metazoa; phylum Chordata; class Amphibia; order Anura; family Bufonidae; genus Bufo; species Bufo gargarizans. The sequence continues at coordinate 4,520,589 of NC_058085.1, forward strand.
GGGCTGTGTTAGAAGGTATAAGGAATCATCGTGGATGATAGGTACGTGTCACCGAGGTTCCTGGCCTTGGTGGAGTAAGAGCTGTTTTTATGTGGCAGCAGCACCTTGATACTTAGTATGGCTGGAATAGCTGATCCGGGACAGCTCTTACTGGGAGTAGTCAAAGTGCTGGGTGGGTGACTACTCCCCATATTCCAGGCCGGGTTTTGCCAGGCATAAAAACCAGCCAGCACTGCCAGGTGAGGAGGATTACCTCCGTCTGACAGTGGAGCTCAGGAGGTCTGTGTGCTGTGATCTGAGGGCTGTGTTGGGATCCGCGGCTTGAGCCGGGCTGGAGGGCTCAGACCCCTGCCTGTGGACTTGACAAGGCAGAACTTCCAACAGGGTGTTAAGATATTACCAAGGAGAAAAGGTGACTGTTTTATATATGAACTTTTCATGTGTGTGAACGATCACCAAGCAACTTGCGTTTTTGTTTTTTGCTTTCATGTGTGAATAAACACTGATGTTTTGAACCAAGAACTTGTACTTTGCCTCTGTGCTGCCCCCGCTAATCCTAACTACAGAGCGAATCCCCATAGTCTGTGACATCACAGGGCTGGCTGGCTGCTGATTGGCTGCATGCATGGCATTATGGGTGATCCCGTGTTCCCAGAGTTCCCTGCTTCATGTCCTTACACGTGCAGCAGCCATTTTTGGGAAAAAATGCGATTCGTTACCACGAAGGGTGAGGAAATTCAAATTCGGTGCAAATCGAATTTTTCCTGAAATTCGGAACGAATTCGACTTAGTCAACTTCGATTCGCTCATCTAGATTTCGCTCTGGGTCTACAATCAAGATGGCAAAGGATGGCTCTTTGCAATCAAATGGATGAGGGCAAGTATGATTTTAATAATTTTTTTTGTATTTTACACTGTATTATTGATGTCAGATGCCACGATCTTACAAAGAAATGCGCTTCGTGACAAAGTAATTCATCATGAAATGAACTTTTTTGCAATCTCTGGTTGGGGCCTCAGAATCTGATCTTTGGTAAACTGGGGCAATTTTTACATATGAATGTAGACAATGTAGAAGATTATATATAAAAGGAACCTAAGGCTGCTAAGTTCATTACTTTAACTTCTAGATACTTGTATTAAAGCTATACGCCAAAAGTGATGGTTCAAAGAAAATTTGAAACGCACGTCCTTTTTACCATTATGCCATGAACACACAGAAGTTGGCTTCTTTCTACAATCTAATATAAAAACCAATCCTGGTAGTACCCACCCTGGCCTCCAGTTTCTGAAGTTGTTTCTTTCCACCCTTCAAAGCCAGCTGCTCGGCTTCATCAAGACGATTTTGAAGGTCCTTCACCGACTGCTCCATGTTCTTTTTCATCCTCTCCAAGTGGGCACTGGTGTCCTGCTCTTTTTTTAGTTCTTCGGCCATCATGGCGGCCTTGGTAAGATACAATGCAGGGGGTTATTCTTTTGCTTTACATGGGAATATCAGGTATTTGTTCACACAGAATTCATTAGTGACCACCATGTTTCTGAAGCAGAGGGCACCAATCAGTGTCCTTTTTGGAGACCATTTTGGTTAATTGTAGCACTTCAAGAAAATTATGAAAATGCCTTCTATGATGGCTTGAAAACATCATCTCAGTAAATGGCTCCTGTCATGGTGGGAAAGTTTCAGATCTACTACAACACATGAGTGATGCAGACTGCTCAGATGACAACCACTTGGTACGTGCAGCATACAGTAACATAGGTCTGTATTTGACCAATCTGCAAAAAGTAGTAGCAGGCAAACAATTACCAAATATGTCCCCAATATTATGGAACTCAGGGAGTCATACATAGATTATGGTGATTCAGGAGGGTGAAGTAAATAATAAAAGAAAATCTTACATCTGTGATTGCCTTCTTAGCTTTTTCTTCTGCATTCCGCAATGCTTGGACAGCATCTTCAACTTCAGACTGGAGCTGCGCTGCATCACTTTCCAGCTTCTTCTTGGCATTGAGTAGACCAGTGTTCTAAATATTTTAAATTTGGAAGTGATTGTGAAGAAATATCAAAAGCTACAATAATTAGGCATTGATGCTTTGTCATATTGACCCTTTACTGCTGTAAAAGCTAGAGGACATTAGACGTTTTCTATAACATGCACTGCATGAGCATACAGAGTCATGTTCTCACCATCACATCACACTTGCTCACCTCCTTCTATGTCATATTTTTGTGGAGATAAGAGCCCATGTGGTTCCATATTACCCATTAGTTGGAAAGCTAACCTAATATTGAGACCAGCAGTTTACATGAACAGTCTGAAGATATTATAAGGCATTACCTGACTGTGTAGAAGCTGGACTCTCTCAGTAACATCCAGAAGTTCTTGTTCAGCCAATTTTCGAACTTTCTCAGTCTGCTCTAGGGTTGTCTGTAGCTCTACAATTTCTGTCTGCTGCAAGAGATTCCTTCGCTCCATCACACTGAAGTGCTCTTTTAGATCATCATTGGCATGGGCCAACTCATCAAGTTGTATTTGGGCTCCCTGTATGAAAACAGCAAAGTCTTTGGTTTTTCTATTCAAGACAAGACAAAGTAGTGGAGCAACCGATATTTAAGACGAAAATAATATTAAAGGTTGTTTTAAACCTAAATATATATGATTAATAGATTGAATTGCAGTTTTTGGTGATAGGAACAGACCTTGATCTCTGTCTGTAGGTTCTTCAGCTGTTTCTGGCTCTCAGCCACCACCTGGTTGGCGTGACTAAGCTGCATCTCCATCTCATTCAAGTCTCCTTCCATTTTCTTCTTAGCCCTCATAGCATCATTCCTGCTCCTTACTTCAGACTCAAGAGTTGCATTCAAGGCATCTATTGTCCTCTGACTGCTGTGTTTCAGCTGGTCAATCTCCTCCTCCTTCTCAGCTAATTTCCTGTCCACGTCTGACCTCACCTGGTTCAGCTCCAGTTGGATACGAAGAATTTTTGCTCCTTCATGCTCCAGACTTCCCTAGAGAAAGAAACTCTTTTGGGTTAATGCTAAGTAGTGAATTAAACCGTGAGGTTGGGATAGATGACCCTATCTCCATATCATTGCTTGGGTTGTTTCAGAAATTAAGCTATTAGTCTTTACTGATGGTATGACCTACATGGAGCTGAAGGTTTTGCCATGATGATCATGTCTTTTGGTTGGCAAATTTACTACAAACCAAAACTATAGATTCTATTGCATTGTTCTAGATTAGTCACATTATATATTTTCTTCTTGTCTACATGTTAATATTTTCTGATTGTAGACAGTTTGATTCTGTTTTGTGTACATGATTATAGTGGCGGCCATCTTGCCTGAACTGCTTTAACAGCATTTATAGAGATGTTTTGCAGCAACCACGTGCACCATAAGTAAATGTAGATTGGAGATGGCAGAGTATTTTGGGTGTGCTCTGTGACTTGTGCAGGGAAAGGATGGAGGTGAACTGTGACTATCACCTATTGTGGGTGTTAGCCTATTATGAGGCTTAGGTTCAGAGTAAAAACTTCAAAAGTTCAGGATTTTTTTAAATACATAGATACAGTACTGTGCAAACATTTTATACAGGTATGGGAAAAATGCTGCAAAGTAATGCTAATTGCTTTCATGAAAATAAAAAAATCATCAAAAGTTGAAGTGTTAAGAGTTTATTTTTATCAATTAACAAAATGCAAAGTGAAAGAAGAAACAAGAAATCTAGATCCAATCAGTATCTGGCATGACCAGCCATTGCCTTCAGCATCAATTCTTCTAGGTACACACAGGTACACAAGGAAATCGTCAGGGAGGTTGTTCCAAACGTCTTGGAGAACTAAGCACATCTTTTGTGGATGTAGGCTTCCTCAGAACCTTCTGTCTCTCCATGTAATCCCAGACAGACTGGATGATGTTGTGAACAGAGCTCTGTGGGGGCCAAATCATCTTGTCCAGGACTCCATGTGCTGAAGATAGTTCTTCATGACGTTGGCTATATGCTTGGGGTTGTGGTCTTGTTTCCACATCAAAGGTATAGCTTTTTGGCCATAATTCTTCCATGAAGACCACTTCTGTCCATACTTCCAGCTCTTAACTGATGGCACTGCTGGACATCTTCCATTTTCGAAAGGAGGTAAGCATGATGTGTCTTGCAAGTTTGAGGCGGCATTTCAACAAATGCTAATGGGAATTTGGTCAGGATTAATGTTGTCCTCAATTCATACAACACCATCAGGAAGGCGTCTGATTGGCTCCAAATTTAATCTGCAGCAGGACAATGACCTCAAACATACAGTCAATGTCATTAAGAACTATCTTCAGTGTAAAGAAAAACAAGGAATCCTGGAAGTGATGATTTGGCCCCACTGAGCCCTGAACTCAACATCATCCAGTATGTTTGGGATTACATGAAGAGACAGAAGGATCTGAGCAAGCATACATACACAGAAGATCTGCGCTTAGTTCTCCGAGATGTTTGGAACAATCTCCTTGCCAAACTCCTTCAAATACTATGTGCAATAGAAGAAGCCAAGGGGTGGTCACACCAAATATTCATTGGATTTAGACTTTTCATGCCTTTCTTCACTTTCCATTTTGTTAATTGATAAAAATAAACTATTGACACTTCTATTTTTTAAAAGCATTCTTTGCAGCATTTTCCACAACTGGCTAAAACTATTGCACAGTACTGTACACGGTCCATGGAAAATGTAAAAAATAAAATAAAATTCTTCAAAGTAAAAACTTAAACAACAGTTTATTTTCTGATGACATTTTGTTTTTAAAGGACATACCTCGGTCTCCTCTAAAGTAGAGAGCAAGTCGGCTTTCTCCTGCTCCACCTGCTTTCTGGCTTTTTCCAGCTCGCTAACACTCTTCGTAGTCTCACTAATTTGATCGGTCAGGTCTGACATCTCCTCTATATGAAAAGACAAAAGCGTTCAGTTACAGAAAGTACTTTTCCACATGATCTGCCCATATAAAACTTATCATTCTTCTAGAGCAAAGCAGCAACCTACGCTGGAGAATTTTGTTCTCGCGTTTAATTGTCTCAAGTTGATCCAAGGTGACTTCATATGTGTTCCTCATCTTAAAGAGTTCTGTGCTCATAGTCCTTGATTCTTTTTGGGAGATCTCCAGGTCAGTCTGGTACTCTTCACACTTCTGTTTCCATTCCCCTATAACCTGCAAGAACAAGATCCATGAAGAGAATATCCATACCACAACCACAGTGAGACTTATTGACTTATTAGGTAAGCAGACGTACTTACCTTGTCAAAGCTCCTTTGTTTCTTATCCAGAGCAGCAGCCGCTGTGTTTGACCTCTCTACGTCCATCATTAAGTCGTCTACTTCCATCTGTAGTCTCTGCTTAGTTTTCTCCAGAGAAGAACACTTGGAGTTCATGGCTTCGACGTGCTCCTCAGCTTCCTGAAGACGTTGAGCTAGTTTCTTCCTATCACATAGCACAACTTATTAGCGACAAAACAAAATAGCAAAATACCATGTACATATCATAGATACTGTATAACCCGATTTTATATGGTCATCATTATTATACAACTGCCATTGACTTAAAGAGATTGTTCTGCTTTATTTAAAGAGAGCTTGTGTTTTGTATAATTAAAAGTTTTTCAAAATCTCTATCAGGAAATGGCTAGAGACCTGCACAGGCTTACAACTGAAGGTTTGTTCCAGTGTATCTAAACAACCTGGTTTTCGGGCTGATACATTTTGCCTGCCCTGAACATTGTAGCAGACTATCAGGAGATAGTTTTGTACTGGTTATGTTGTAAGCAATCCCTCAGCTGTGAGAAGTAATAGGTCAAGAAATGTTTTTAGCCTCGGAATCTAAAAATAATGTTTTCATTTACCGACAGCAAGAAGACCTCTCAAAACAAGGTGTATTAGAAAGCTGTACAACTTTAGAACATCAAAACTTCGAGCCATTTAGGTTGGAGATACCGTAGATGGGTAATGTCATAACTCACTTGGCTTCTTCAAGTTCCTCAGTCCGTTGAATGGCGTCTGTCTCATACTTAGTCCTCCAGGTTGCAGTTTCATTGTTGGCTTTGGACAACATGTGTTGAAGCTCGGCTTTAGCTTCTTGTTCCTCATCAAACTGTTCACGTAGAAGATCACAGTCGTGGCGAGCAGACTGAAGAGCATGGGCAAGGGCGTTTTTAGCCTGAAAGAAGTGATACAATTATAGCCACACATTTTAACATGTTGATCATTTTTGGACTGAGGGGAGCCATTTTACCTTGGTTTCTTCTTCAAGGACTCTTCTGAAGTCTTCGACCTGTTGCGTAAAGGCCGTTTTGGCTCTGCTTAGTTGAGAAATAAAAGCTTCTTTTTCTTCCACTAAATGAGATAATTCCCCTAAGATGAGAGTGTTAACATTAGAAGCCAATATTTCCAAGGTTTTAGAATTAATTTGGCTGAGTTATAGCTTTTGTAAAGACACTAATCTTCCAGAGATATTTCTGGATACTTTCCTCAACCATGAAACAACTGAACTCTACAAACCATGTTCATTCTGTAGGCGAGTCTTTTGAGTGGTGAGGTCATTGATAAGACGGACGTTGTCGTCATGTTGAGTCTTCATTTCAGAAAGTTGGTCCTCTAACAGCCGGCACATCTTTTCTAAATTAGCCTAGAATATAATTGCATTATTTTGGGGGTTCTGTGCCTTTTTAAGAATTAGAAAATACAACCCTGGAAGCATGAAACATGTTTGAGTAATAAAGTGATTATTGGTATGTCCATGAGATAACACATTTATTTCAGTTTTCTGGTGTAAAATAAAGTCGTAAATTTGGCACATACCATTTGTGCTGTCAAATTTGTGACTTTTTTAGATTATCTGCTGCTCACACCAATTTTAAAAACTGGATGTGGCTTAGAGGAATGAGCTGGGCCTCCTCTCCTAACAAATTTATCATAATTTACACCAGAAGTATATATCTGAAATACTGGCAAACGAACAAGCAGCAGATGCACAAAATTTGACATGCGCCTCTCAAAAACACCAGTATAAGTAATTTTTCCTGTACAGTAATTGGTAAAGTTGGAACTCTATGGGGGGAATTTGTCAATGTGCACTAGTTTTCTGCCATAAAAAAAATTTGCACATTTTTGTGAAAGCCATATCTGGGCAACAATTGTTGACATTTTGCAATTTTTCACCTCTCACACTAAGTTTTGAAAATTTGAAGTTTTGAAAATCCAACAAATATAGTATAATTTACAGCAGAAACTAGAGTAAATTATAGCGCAACTCTACACCAGCTCATAACTGGCGTCAATTTGATTTTCTGCTGCATGGACTGCCATTCACCTCTTACATAAATTTTCCACATCTGATTGCAGTGCTTATCAGGTTTAGGAGGGTTTATGAAAAGTAAGTCTTAGTAAATCTTATCAAGTTATCACCTTGGATTTAGAGACAGACTCCATGTTTCCTGCCAAGTCATCTGTTTCCATCCTGAGCTCAGTCTTCTCTTTCTCCAATTTTTGCTTGATCCGTTGAAGATTTTCGATTTGCTCTCCAAGTTCAGCCATGCTGTCAGCCTGCTTTTTCCTCATGGTGGCCACAACAGATTCATGCTGTAAGGTGGCTTCTTCTAGATCTCTACGCAGTTTGTGGAATTCTGCCTCCCTCTTCTTGTTCATTTCGACTTGAACGGCACTTGCTCCTCCAGCTTCTTCCAGTCTTTCGTTGATGTCTTCTAACTCCCTAGACAATTCTGCCCGCTGCTTCTCTACTTTGGCCCGAGCTGCCCGTTCTGACTCGATTTCTTCATGTAGTTCTTCATTACTAGCCTTTATCAGAGTAAATTACACAAAGATAAATCAAGACCTATTGCTATGAGATCATAGAAGGGAGTGGCTCTATCATGTACTCACCTTTCTCTCTACGGCAGTGCAACAAGCTCCACTGACAGAAGGGCTAATCAGGCTCAGTGCCAGCGTCATGTGCTTCCAGTCAAAGGCCTATTTCAACAGGCAACTGTGGCCAGCAGTGATTGGTCTTCTTAGCCTCACTAGTGTGTATTGTACGATTGTTTGGATCCCTGGATTCTGACCTCTGGATTGTCCCTGACTTTGCTCCTGACTGCTAATTATTCCTCTGACATTATCTCCTGGCACTGACCCCCCCCATCTGTTATTTGACTTTGTGTTTGTATCTTGTGTTGGCTCTGACGTATTTCCATGGTTTGGACTTGGCTTTGGATTCTGGTCTGGTCCTGGTTTTGCCTGTCTGTTTCTGACCTCTTTCTGTCGGACTACTCTTTTACACATGTTAGGGATAGTGTTGAGCGCGGATATTCAAATTACGAATATTTATTGCGAATATGGAAACTTCGAGAATTTGCGAATATTTCGAATATAGTGCCATATATTTGTTTTTTTGAATATTCGTCATTTTTTCCATCTGAAGTTATGATTCCTCCCTGCTTAAGCTGTCAAGCAACTTAAGCAGGGATAAATCATGACTTCAGATGGAAAAAAATGCCGAATATTCTAAAAAAACTAATATATAGCACTATATTCAATTTAGTGCTATATTTTCGTTTTTGACCCATGCCTGTATTGATCGCGTAATATTCGCATATTACGCGATCATTACCTTGACGATTTTTGAGTAAAATCGAATTTACGAATATTCGACTAATATTCTACAAAATATTAGCGAAATATTGCAAATTCGAATATGACCCCTGCCGCTCATCACTAGTTAGGGACCATCTCCAAGTTGGGGGCCACCATTTAGGGCGGATTAGGCTACTTTTACACTAGCGGTTTTACTGGACCTGGCAGGGTTCAGCAAAAACGCTTCCGTTACTGATAATGCAACCGTCTGCATCCGGTATGAACGGATCCAGTTGTATTATCTTTAACATACCCAAGACGGATCCGTCATGAACTCCTTTCAAAGTCAATGGGGGATAGATCCGTTTTCTATTGTGTCAGATTGTGTCAGAGAAAACGGATCCGTCCCCATTGACTTGCATTGGGGGTAATTCCTGATCCGTCTTGCTCCACATGCCAGAACGGAAAGAAAACTACAACATGTTGCGGTTTGCTCTCCGGTATGGGAACGCAACTAAGCGGAACGGAATGCATTTTGAAGCATTCTGTTCTGTTCAGTTCAGTTTTGTCTCCATTGACAATAAATGGGAACAAAACTGAAGAGTTTTTTTCTGGTATTAAGCCCCTATGACGGATCTAAATACCGGAAAACTAAAACGCTAGTGTGAAAGTAGCCTTATCCAAGTAATTAGGGATAGTGGTGCGGGGGAGTACAGGGATGCACTATTCCATACCCAATGTGACAGGCTCTGGAGGACTATTCCTGTACTACATTATACAGAAAATAACCCTCTGACATGAGTTGGCACTGTGCAATGCTTCATTTCCCCTGTGGTGGCGCTGTAAGGAAACTAAACTAATTAATAACAAGTTTATCAACAGATTACAGCTGATCTCTGGGGGTCCCAGCAGTGAGAAACTCTGGGATCAGCTTCTTGTCAAGGGACCTTTCTAGCACGTAGGGTTTGTCAAGGTGGAAAACCCTTCTAATGTTGGGAGGATTTCCAACCTTATTGTACTTGGTAAAAAAAATATTTTTTTTGACCTTCAAGCTTGAATGCGATTATGTAAACCATGTAGAACTAAAGCCAACCCTTTCTTTATGCGATTATGTAAACCATGTAGAACTAAAGCCAACCCTTTCTTTATGATGATACCTGTAGTTCCTTAATCTTCTTTTGCAGTAGAACATTGGTCATCTGTTCGTCTTCAATTCTTCTCTGTATCTCAGCAACTTCAAAATCCTTTCTGGGGTACCAAATGAATGAAAAAGAAAATTTTAGACACACTCTCAGGTAACTCATGGTAACCAGCAACATTTTGAAAACAAGTTTAAAACCCCAGATCTTAATGCTTTGTTGGGATGTGGAGACCAAGAGATGTATTTTTTTTTTTTTGCATCATTTAATACAACATCCTTCAAATGTTTCCTTCCAGAAGACAAAGAGAGAAAGATGGAGCCTGGGACCCAATGCTAGGTCATAGAATGACCATGCACATGGTAAAATGTCACTATTTAGAAGGTTGACGAGTTTTCTTACTTTTTAAGTTTTTCCTCTGAGTTGACTTTATCATTCTCAAGGTCCATTATGGTATCCTGGCTGAGCTTCAAATCCCCCTCCAGTTTTCTTTTAGTTCTCTCCAGGTCAGCACGGACTTTCTTCTCCTGCTCGAGTGCAGATTCCAGCTGAAATACAGACAGGCAAATATTTCATATGACAAATCTAAGCCTGAAATGTCTGGTCTTTGATTCACCTCTGATCTGTACAGTGAATTTGTTAGGCTGACATACTTCGTCCACTTGTTGCTCCAGTTTCATCTTCATCTTTGTAAGACTGTTGACCTTGTCTTCTTCTGCCTGTAGGTCATCCAATGTCTGCTGGTGAGCCTCTTGGATGGCTTTCTTTTCTTTGTTTACTTTCACAATTGCCTCTTCTAATGCAGCCATCTCCTCAGTCAGATTCTTCACCTAATAGGAGGTAAATGTAAAACTCATGGAAACACTGCACATTGCTTTTAAGGTATGTTCACACAGCAGATTTTGAAAAAGGTGGGCATCGTATGGTCGCTGCTGGAATGTTGGAGTGGTGTCTGCTGCAAAACTACATCAGCAAACTCCACTGTGTGAACAAGCCCTTATACTCCTATAGTGAGGGAAGAAAAATTCTAAAACCTATATTCAAGAATAACTACTATAATACTGCCCCTATGTACAAGAATATAACTACTATAATACTGCTCCTATGTACAAGAATATAACTACTATAATACTGCTCCTATGTACAAGAATATAACTACTATAATACTGCTCCTATGTACAAGAATATAACTACTATAATACTGCTCCTATGTACAAGATATAACTACTATAATACTGCTCCTATGTACAAGAATATAACTACTATAATACCGCCTCCTATGTACAAGAATATAACTACTATAATACTGCTCTCTATGTACAAGAATATAACTACTATAATACTGATCTCTATCTACAAGGATATAACTACTATAATACTGCATCCTATGTACAAGAATATAACTACTATAATACTGCTCCTATGTACAACAAAATAACTACTATAATACTGCTCTCTATGTACAAGAATATAACTACTATAATACTGATCTCTATCTACAAGGATATAACTACTATAATACTGCATCCTATGTACAGAATATAACTACTATATACTGCTCCTATGTACAAGAATATAACTACTATATACTGCTCCTATGTACAAGAATATAACTACTATAATACTGCTCCTATGTACAACAATATAACTACTATAATACTGCGACTATGTACAACATATAACTACTATAATACTGCTCTTATGTACAAGAAAATACTACTATAGTACTGATCCTATAATACTGCTCTTATGTACAAGAATATAACTACTATAGTACTGATCCTATGTACAAGAATATAACTAACTATAATACTGCCTCCTATGTACAAGAATATAACTACTATAATACTGCCTTAGGTACAAGAATATAACTACTATAATACTGATCCTATGTACAAGAATATAACTACTATAATACTGCCTCCTATGTACAAAATAACTACTATAATACTGATCCTATGTACAGAATATAACTACTAATACTTGCCTCCTATGTACAAGAATATAAACTACTATAATACTGATCCTATGTACAAGAATATAACTACTATAATACTGCTCCTATGTACAAGAATCTAACTACTATAATACTGCTCCTATGTACAAGAATATAACTACTATAATACTGCTTCCTATGTACAAGAATATAACTACTATAATACTGCTCCTATGTACAAGAATATAACTACTATAATACTGCTCCTATGTACAAGAATATAACTACTATAATACTGCTCCTATGTACAAGAATATAACTACTATAATACTGCTCCTATGTACAAGAATATAACTACTATAATACTGCTCCTATGTACAAGAATATAACTACTATAATACTCCTATGTACAAGAATATAACTACTATAATACTGCTCCTATGTACAAGAATATAACTACTATAATACTGCTCCTATGTACAAGAATATAACTACTATAATACTTCCTATGTAAGAATATAACTACTATAATACCTCCTATGTACAAGAATATAACTACTATAATACTGCTCCTATGTACAAGAATATAACTACTATAATACTGCTCCTATGTACAAGAATATAACTACTATAATACTGCTCCTATGTACAAGAATATAACTACTATAATACTGCTCCTATGTACAAGAATATAACTACTATAATACTGCTCCTATGTACAAGAATATAACTACTATAATACTGCTATGTACAAGAATATAACTACTATAATACTGCTCCTATGTACAAGAATATAACTACTATAATACTGCTCCTATGTACAAGAATATAACTACTATAATACTGCTCCTATGTACAAGAATATAACTACTATAATACTGCTCCTATGTACAAGAATATAACTACTATAATACTGCTCCTATGTACAAGAATATAACTACTATAATACTGCTCCTATGTACAAGAATATAACTACTATAATACTGCTCCTATGTACAAGAATATAACTACTATAATACTGCTCCTATGTACAAGAATATAACTACTATAATACTGCTCCTATGTACAAGAATATAACTACTATAATACTGCTCCTATGTACAAGAATATAACTACTATAATACTGCTCCTATGTACAAGAATATAACTACTATAATACTGCTCCTATGTACAAGAATATAACTACTAAATACTGCTCCTATGTACAAGAATATAACTACTATAATACTGCTCCTATGTACAAGAATATAACTACTATAATACTGCTCCTATGTACAAGAATATAACTACTATAATACTGCTCCTATGTACAAGACTATAACTACTATAATACTGCTCCTATGTACAAGAATATAACTACTATATACTGCTCCTATGTACAAGAATATAACTACATAATACTGCCTCCTATGTACAAGAATATAACTACTATAATACTGCCTCCTATGTAAGAATATAACTACTATAATACTGCTCCTATGTACAAAGAATATAACTACTATATATACTGCCTCCTATGTACAAGAATATAACTACTATAATTACTGCCTCCTATGTACAAGAATATAACTACTATAATACTGCTCCTATGTACAAGAATATAACTACTATAATACTGCCTCCTATGTACAAGAATAACTACTATAATACTGCTCCTATGTACAAGAATATAACTACTATAATACTGACTCCTATGTACAAGAATATAACTACTATATACTGCTCCTATGTACAAGACTATAACTACTATAATACTGCCTCCTATGTACAAGAATATAACTACTATAATACTGCTCCTATGTACAAGAATATAACTACTATAATACTGCTCCTATGTACAAGAATATAACTACTATAATACTGCTCCTATGTACAAGAATATAACTACTATAATACTGCTCCTATGTACAAGAATATAACTACTATAATACTGCTCCTATGTACAAGAATATAACTACTATAATACTGCTCCTATGTACAAGAATATAACTACTATAATACTGCTCCTATGTACAAGAATATAACTACTATAATACTGCTCCTATGTACAAGAATATAACTACTATAATACTGCTCCTATGTACAAAATATAACTACTATAATACTGCTCCTATGTACAAGAATATAACTACTATAATACTGCTCCTATGTACAAGAATATAACTACTATAATACTGCTCCTATGTACAAGAATATAACTACTATAATACTGCTCCTATGTACAAGAATATAACTACTATAATACTGCTCCTATGTACAAGAATATAACTACTATAATACTGCTCCTATGTACAAGAATATAACTACTATAATACTGCTCCTATGTACAAGAATATATAACTATAATACTGCTCCTATGTACAAGAATATAACTACTATAATACTGCTCCTATGTACAAGAATATAACTACTATAATACTGCTCCTATGTACAAGAATATAACTACTATAATACTGCTCCTATGTACAAGAATATAACTACTATAATACTGCTCCTATGTACAAGAATATAACTACTAAATACTGCTCCTATGTACAAGAATATAACTACTATAATACTGCTCCTATGTACAAGAATATAACTACTATAATACTGCTCCTATGTACAAGAATATAACTACTATAATACTGCTCCTATGTACAAGAATATAACTACTATAATACTGCTCCTATGTACAAGAATATAACTACTATAATACTGCTCCTATGTACAAGAATATAACTACTATAATACTGCTCCTATGTACAAGAATATAACTACTATAATACTGCCTCCTATGTACAAGAATATAACTACTATAATACTGCCTCCTATGTACAAGAATATAACTACTATAATACTGAAGAATATGATGAAATTATTTGAATTACCTTATTTTCTGTGGCATGTTTCTCCTTCTCCACTTTGGCCAAGGTCAGTTCCAGGTCATCAAGGTCCTTCTTCAGCTCCCTGGTCTCATCTTCTAGTTTCCTCTTCTTGGTTGTGAGGTCAGAAGTCATCTCCTCTTCATCTTCCATTCTGTCCATCAGTTCCTTCACTTTTGCCTCCAATTGGATCTTGGTCTTGATTAGCTCATCACATCTTTCTTCTGCATCAGCCAAATTCTGATTTTCCTATTTTAAAGAAAACTAAAATATTTATTTACATCCTTATTTTATTCCATTGCTTTTTGGCTTTGCTGAGATCACAAAATGCCTTCCTTTAAGGGACATGTAGACATCTGTCATGATGGAACACAATAGAGTAATAGTGTGTGCAGATGGAAGGGTGAAAGCTGCTCTGAATGTGACTGGAGTCAAAGAAATTATTCAGGATAAGCAAAGTCATGGACTGCCAAGATTTTTCCGGTTAAAATAAAAAAAAAACATATAGTAATGGTTGGTTATTTTTTGGCCAGAAATATTGACGTACCGAATGGGCTTGGAGTAGAAGGTCATTCTTCTCTTGTGTCAGCGACACCAGTTTCTCCTCCACCTGTTTCCTTCGAACCTCTGACTTGGTCAGTTCCTCCTTGATCTTCTGCACTTCTTCTTTCAGGGTCTGCAGTTCTTTCTCAGTCTCGGCACTCTTCAGGAGCGGCTTGATCTTGAAGAACAATTTCATCCATGGCCAGTGCTTGACGTTCATGAAGGAGCGGACATTGTACTGAATTGTTGTGATGGAGTCTCTGTTGTGAAGAGAGCAAGAGTGCGTGTCATGATACATACTAGGACACCCTTGTTTTACTGTTCAAAGGAAATGGCCCCTTCCCAAAATGTGGAATATCATGGAATTTATTGGACTATTAACTGTGGCTCTGGGCATCATTAGAAGGCCTATTTGGAAAAATGTGCCCTCCACCACTTTCTACTTTTATAATTTGCCCAGAGTTCCGAACTTCCTAGGACATATGACATACCTCTACCAGGGTGCATTCTCATGACTGTATGACGTCCATGTTGCATTAGTCTTTTTTGTATAACCATTTACTTAAATAGGTCAGTGAACAGCATTTTGCCGCCAAGTCTAGGTCAAATTCTATCTTTTGTGGAACGTTATGCATCCATGTGTGAAAAGAATATGTCCAAGCGTAGTGTTAGATGTGCCCACATAACAGTGCCAGTGATGCTTAATAGCGCAGTGCTGGTTACCAGAACCAGATAATGGTACTGTCACATAGTGCCAGAAGTATCTCTCACAGAGTAGTAGCTACAGTGCCCAAGAAATAGTGCCCACCACAGAGCCATATAATACTCCTGAACGAAGTGTCAACATAATAATGTAACGTTAGGTATTGTCTCCACATAATGCTTCTGCTATATAGCAATATAATAGTACCAGACACAGTACATACATAATTTTGTATTGTTAGCAACAGCTCCTACATTATAGTACTGCTATATAGCAATATAATAGTACCAGACACAATGATTACATGACACTGTAGTGTAACCTATAGTGCCTACCTAATAGTACTGCTATACAGCAGTACCAGACACAGTGCATAGATACTAATGTAATGTTATAGTGCCCACATAATAGTATGGCTATACACAATGTAGTTTTATAGTGCCTACATAATAATACTATATAACAGTACCAGACCCAGTGCCTTAACAGCAGTGTAATTCTCCCCCATAGGTTTCCTTTTCCATAAGGCCTATGAAATGAGAGCTGGGATCTGATCAGTTACTTTGGGCAATGACGCCCTGTCCTCATCTAGGACCAAATCTGCAGACTGTATGAGAGACGTCTTCTGAGATAGTGACCTTCTCTGCAGCATTTTCTTGAATTCCTCCCTCATGAGGTATCCTCTGCAGATGGCCTGAGTGCGCGTGATCAGCTGGGCCAGGCGGTCGTCTCTCATCTCCTCCAGAATACCTAGAAGACCCGCTTTGAAGAAGACCTAGGACAAAATACATACAAATACTTTAGATTTAAAGGGTTAAAATCTGTTGTGACATATGGTTTGCTACAATGTATCACCCTCAGATGATTGCGTATGCCGGATACAATTGTAGCGAATCCGGACAGGATGAGTTCTCAGTTCTGAATTAATCAGATAGATTCATTCACTGACAGCAAGCAGGTATCTTGAACATGGTGAGGATTTCCCATCTTCTGATCATACAAACCTTTGTGTGGCCAAATTTATACTGGCTGTGATCGATATCAATGGAGCCGAGAAGCTTCTCACAGGCCTTCTTGCTGTCAATAAACTGCCCGTCAGGGATGGCGCTGGCGTTCAGGACCTTGTACCTGACACGGAAATAGTAGAATATTTTATTCCCCCAGTTTATAGGGAAAGGGGTGCGGGGCCAGTCTTATAATGGGCCCCAGAGTATGCCTGACCCTTGGCTGGAGACCTGAGTCCTACAGGCGTCAGGTTCTACTATTAAATGTGAAGGCCAATGTGGGGGTGTGGACAATATTTGAGGCGGGGCTTTGCATGCCACACCCACAATCTTCCTAGGTGACAGCTATAGACCTGTACCAATGGGATTAGGATTTTTATGTGAACTAATTATGGAAATTAAGATGGTCAGTTTTTTTTTTAACCTTTGCTTAAAGTCCCCATAGAGAATTCTGCTCGGAAATCCCTTTCGACAAATTCGTATTCCTTCCAGTACACCATTGCACCGCAGCTGGTGGATGACGAGGTGGTTATCCATCTCACCTGAAAAGACAATCATAGATTTAAAGGGGTTGTCCAGGATTAGAAAAACATGTCTGCTTTCTTCTAAAGATGGCGTCACCCCTGTGCACAGGTCGCCTGTGGTGGTGCGGCTCAGCTGAAATACCAGGCACAACCCATCAACTTCACACTGGTCCCTTGGGCCCACCAGAAGAAATTAATCTGAAGGCCCACCCCATGAAAGGCCCTGTTTTACTAGGTGGCCATTATCGTCATACAACCCCCATCAGAGGATTTAGCGAAGGACATCGTTAGAAACCAGATGACCTCAGCTGTGAGGTACTGCGGGCAGATTAGAGGGCATTTTGGAGGGGACTGTAACAGATCTTCTAGCACCCCGACTGGTAACCTCCGTTGATGGATTCTTCTAGTTCTTCCCGAAGGCTCCAACCCCCCAGCTCGACACCGTAACCACCACAGACCCCACGAACTGCTGCAGCTTGGTTGGGGTCTCGCCATCCTCCACCCACGCTGGACCCAAGACCGGGCTTCAGCTTCCAGTGGGTGAACCTCTCCTAAATCCAGAGAGCAGGAACGTATCCATATGAAGCTCCTATACCATACATTATATATTGTGTTCACACTCAGCCTTACAGATCAGATGCCTGAAGCTCCTCTGCTTCAATTTCCCTGTGACAACACGTCCTGTAGTCTAGTGGTTCATTGAATGGTTCAAATCTATGATAATTTTCTACATCCTACATGACTTGAAGAGTTCTAGAAGGGGTTGTCCACTGAGGATAGGTCATCAATATCAGATCAGTGGGGGTCCGACTCCCAGAATCCCTGCCGATCAGCTGTTTGAAGAGAAAGCAGTGCTCATACCAGTGCTGCCTTCTTTGCTCTGTTAACCCACTCACCGCTTGCAGTGGTGACCAGGTGTAATTACAAGTATGGTGCCCCCATTCACTTCAGTAGACGGCTCTGTAGAATTCACCTGAACAGAAAGACAGTCATCCCAGAGAAGTGAATGGGGATGCCATACTTGTAATTACACCTGGTCACCAGAGCAGAGAAGGCAGCGCTCGTATAGTGACCTTCTCTGCAGCATTTTCTTGAATTCCTTCCTCATGAGGTATCCTCTGCAGATGGCCTGGTGCATGTGATCAGCTGCGCCAGGCGGTCGTCTCTCATCTCCTCCAGAATTCCTAGAAGACCCACCTTCTCTTCAAACAGCTGATCACTGACGGGAGTCAGACCTCCACTGATCTGATAAAAGGCCATCAATAGTAAAAAGTGGACAACCCCTTTAAGACAACAATGAACTACCATAGAGAGACTCAGAAAGGAGGAGGACAGCTGTTGAGATCCGAGTCATGTCCATCTCCATTCACAAAATTTTACCTGGTGTCTTGCTCTCATTAGGGATTAGACAGCGGACAAAGTGTGGATGAGTGGTCTTCAGGTTCGACATCAGCTTGTTCAGATTTTCCTGCAATATTACATATGACATAAATTCT
This sequence comes from Bufo gargarizans, assembly GCF_014858855.1. Lineage (NCBI taxonomy): Eukaryota > Metazoa > Chordata > Amphibia > Anura > Bufonidae > Bufo > Bufo gargarizans. The sequence continues at coordinate 4,539,399 of NC_058085.1, forward strand.
AACAGGGATGAATTTCTTTTCCTCATCAAAAAACTTTTGGTGGACGTCGTACCCTGAACAATGCGGACATAGTCTGGAAAGAAGACCCCTTCTTCTTACTCCCTCCTTTACCGGCTGCAGCAGGACAAAGAAACAAAAAGGAAAGGATTATTTGTAAAAAATGACTAGATGAGAACAATCATGAAATCTTTTGTGCGTTGACCCTGAAATCCACCTTCTTCAGTAGAGGAAAAAGTGGAAAAGAGATTGGCGAGAAGCTTGACAGAAGACTTCTGATACAGTCCCACCACGGTCTCGTTCAGGGGGTCCTTGTTCTTCTCCAGCCAACCGGTGATATTATAGTCTACAGTGCCGGCATAATGCACCAGAGAAAAGTGAGCTTCCCCTTTCCCTTTGCCTGGTTTAGGCTTTTGGAAATTAGGTGACTTCCCAAGATGTTGGTCATAGAGTTTGTTCTTGAAGGTAGTATCGGAAGCTTTCGGAAACATACACTCCTCTTCGAGGATTGAAAAGATTCCCATCGGCTAAAGGAACAGACAGATCAATAGGTTAAAGATGGTTGTAATATCTCTGTTACTTTAAGAGCTGTGGAGTCTCAGTTGTGGAGTAAATTTTTGGTGAAGTAGGAAGAAATATTGACTCCATCTTCAGCTTCAAAACAAAAATATTGCATGATTGTGACAATATTGCATTATAGTGAATGAGGCTGGTGGGTGTCAGAAAGCGTCCAGCAGTTCCAGATCCAGACATCTCCAGCAGGCTACTCCTTACAGATTTAGGCTAGTTTCACACTAATGTTAGACAGAGCAGTTTTTGTCTGGCCGTTTCTCTGGAAAGTTTGCTCTATTGCCGGTGAATGAATGGGGCTGGTGGGTGTCAGGTAGCGTCAAGCAGTACCGGATCCAGACATCTCCAGCAGACTGCTCCCTGCCGGAGATGTCTACCGTTAATGTGAAACTAGATTAAATTTGTTATAAATTATTATACATGAGCCAGGTGTGCACCACTAATAAGGCCATCGCCTCAGGCAGCACCAGGTAGGGGCAAAAGGGGGGCAGCGTAAGGGCTATGGGCAATGAGCACTTTAATTGTGGCAAATGGGTTATGTTAAGAAATTGGCATTAGGGGGAGGGGCACCATTTCAGTTTTTGCCTCAGGCAGCAGAAAGGCTAGGTGCACCCCTGTCATGAGCTATTTATGAAGTCTTAGTCAGAGCTAAAGTCGGGATGTGGAAATATAGAGGAGTTAGACCCAGAGGTTTGGCTTATGGACTCTACAGCCTAGGTTACTTTTCTTCAGTGTTAGTCTCAATGGACAAATTTGCTCTTGACTTTTGGGGACTTTCTGTAGATAGAAATACCTTCTCGATAAGTTGGATGCAGGCAGCCAAGTCCATGCCGAAGTCAATGAACTCCCACTCAATCCCCTCCTTCTTGTACTCCTCCTGCTCCAGTACAAACATGTGGTGGTTGAAGAACTGCTGCAGCTTCTCATTGGTGAAGTTGATGCAAAGTTGTTCAAAAGTGTTGAACTGACCAAAAAAAGGCAAAATGTTTATCACTTAGGGACAAGACTTGAAATATCAAATATCGAATTATAGGTTGTAAAATCCACCACTTACATCAAAGATCTCAAATCCAGCAATATCTAAGACCCCAATGAAATACTGCCTAGATTGCTTTGTGTCAAGCTGCTGGTTGGTACGAATCACCATCCAAAGGAAAAGTTTCTCAAAAACCGACCTGGCTAGAGCTCCAATCGAGTTGTTGACCTAAACGGGAAATGTCATTGATTATTTACTTCATCTTTTTCTAATTTTCACCAAGATTCACCAAAAAAAGACCACACAATTGAGTCCTACAGTTGGGAAATGGATAGTGGTCTGGTGGAGAGTCAATCCTCGGCATATTGTGATTCTGGAGCTCATAGGAATCTGACTATTGTTCTTACCTGCTGTATATTTTGGCTTTTTGTCACAAACTCATTTCCAACTTTAACTCTTGGATTACAGAGAGATTTGACCAGATCCGAGGAATTGAGACCCATCAAGTAAGATGCTTTATCTGCATCTGCAATGAAGTGTATCCAGTATTCAAAGAACATAACGACAAATGAATAAAGCTGTCTTCACACATCGAACCAATACGGGTGCTGAAATAGGTGGCCTCCATCCCTTCATCCCATACAGTAATTCAAGAAATACAAATGTGGACCTAGCCTGAGCAAATCCTGACCCTTCACTACAAAGAAGCCCCAAAGATTTAGTTGACATGATCAGTTTCTTTAATTGGGTGGATTTCTCCTTCTTCTCTGTAGACCAAGCAGCATCAAGTTTTGGTCTTTATGGTCACTGTTGGTGTAGGTGTCTACCAGTTTTCTGGACCAGTCCTCTGATCATGTTTCATCTACGAGCCCTAAAACCTTCTTACCTTCTGTGCCATCAGGCTCTGCTTGTTCCTCACGAGGCTTCTGCTTGAACTTCATGTTGCCGTAGTGCATGACAGCACCTGTCAACTTGTAGATCCCCATTTTCTCTTCTTGGTTGAAGCCAAGGATGTCTATGGCTTCCTAAGAGAACAACACAAGTGAGAGATATGTTCTATGGCTATGGACCAGCTATGGTCAAATGGGCTATCTCTGGTGCCAAGAAATCAGTGATCTGCAAGCCATTTATTTCTCAGGAGATGATCCAACTATGGTGGGAAACCTGACAGTCTATGGCAGGGAGCAAAAAGGTCTCCGATGCTCAATTTGGTACAGATGTAGCAGGGGTAACACAGACACTCTTAACTCAAATTTCTTAACTTATTGCATTATCTTGAAACAAAAGCCATTTAAAAGCAATTGCGTAGATACAGAGCATAGATGAAGGTTGAGAAAAGATTGAAACCTTCAAGTAATGCTGAGCAACTCTGCTTTAATTATCTAATAATGATCTTCAGTCTTTTCTATTTCATGACCTATACTCCAATCACATCCAGAGCTGCACCCGCACGCAATTCTGCTGCATTACTGTTGGCTCTTGTGTACTCACGTCCGTTGCTATGAGTTCTGCTTCATCGTCTATACTCTTCACAGAGATTTCCCCCATACTTGTATAATGATAATCATAGGGATTGGTGGTAATCAGCAGCATTTCTGGACACAAAAAGTGCAAAAAATTTGTGAGAGGGGGGTTTAACCCTCTCTAGTCATGAGAGCAAGTATACTATAGCTATCTCCGTTGTTGCGTTATTCCCAGAATAGCGTCACACCTGTCCACAGGTTGTGCATGGTATTGCATCGGAGATGAGTAGATACAACCAGATGAGGCATTATTTCTGGAAGAAAGCATCCATATTTTTCCATTTCTGGAAAAGTCATGGCAATGAAAAATGAACTGCCATGTGTTCAACCTACCTAGAAACATGACAACCTACCTACAATCTCAGGCTTCTTGTTGGACTGGATCTGGTAAAATATATGGTAGCTGCGCTCACTGGGAAGCTGGAACGTCACTCTGGACTTCTCTAGCAAGTCTGCAAGAAACGCATACAAGAAGATCTGAACCATGAGCTGAAATCAATCAAAAAAATAACATCAACATCGAGAAATCACATATAATACGTAGGCGCGGGGGCTTATATTAAACTATAAGGGAGACGCTCCAGAACTATGTGGTGGCCAGAAACTGGACCAAATGACCATATCTAGAAAATGGAAGAAAAGACAATAAATATGACAAATATTGGTTTCAAGAACACCAGCCGTATCTCAACAAAGGCTGCTGCCTCTTAAATTGGTGCATCTTACTTAAATGTCTCTGGTAAACAAATGAACCGTGGGGGGGGGGGCCCCATTGACCAGACAAAGACCAAAAGAGCATGTGTCTAAACAATTATACATAATAAAAGTTTCAATAATTCTAATACTAAAAATATTTAAATACTAATAAGAATAAAATATTTTTTATAAAACATAATAATATTAATAATTAATATTAATTATAAATAATGATAAAACACAGCTAAATTTACAATAAGACATTTATTCTGTATCTCACATGTTTCGATGTCTGCGGAGGACAGTTTTCCGGTGGCCCCAAAGTGGATTCGGATGAATTTCCCCTGCGTTATAAATGATTACTTTGACGTATGTCTCAGTATATTACCAGGAGGTTTTGTTTTTACAGATAAAATAGGCATTAAAAAAAGAAATAGTGCTACCCTTTAAACCTGCATTTTTTGGCTTATTTCAGAATTGGATTCCATGAGTGAATCAATTGTACCTGTTTGAATTTCATCCAAAATTTCCCAAAAAGTTTAGATTGTAACAAACTCTAATTTTTTGGGATTCGTTTCAGGTGAAGAGAGAAAAGAGAGAGACATAGAGCCTAGCGTGTCTCTTTTCCAGAGAAGCATTACGTGGGGGAGAGTGTTATATACAAACTTTCAGGACTATGGGAGCATATTTGATTTGGGTAGAATTGCTTCATATCTGAATTTAACTTTTTCAAAACATTTAGCAAACTGGACTTAAAATAAATTTCAAGAAATTTGCTCATTACAGGTAAGGACTTAACTCATGAAAACTTGGTTTAAAAAAAAATTGTTGATGGATTTTCCTCAAAAATTTATAAAAAGGGCTTGATGGACTTAATGCTACATTTATTTAATTCTGTAATCTTTTTTGAATTTATTCTCCTTGTGTTATAATAAGCTGCGGACCCGCTGGTGACTTACAAAGCGAGAGGAGTTGTCATTCCTGACGGTCTTGGCATTCCCGAAGGCCTCCAGGAGAGGGTTAGCCTGGATGATCTGATCCTCCAGAGTCCCCTAGAGATCAAAAGGAAAGAAGATTATAAAAGAAGCTTAGACAGAAGTCTATGGTTTGACACATCTTCATAGAAAGTACACGTGCGTCCAAACAACCGCCGCCCGCCAAACCCACAAGCCAGCGCCAGCTCTACCACTAGCGTACACTGTGCCGGAAAACACCATGAATCTAACCTTCATCTTGTTTGCAGAGACGGCTTCTTTCTTTTTCCCAGAATCCCCAGTAGCGGCAATTGTTGCAAAATACTGGATGACCCGTTTGGTGTTGACAGTTTTTCCTGCACCCGATTCTCCACTGAATGAATTAAAAAAGAATAACAATCATAAATCAAAAAAAAATTAACTAAATCCAAACTCCATCCAAAAATGTCCATGCAAGATTCCCGAGACATTTTTCAATTAATATTATGAATGCAATTTTTTTTTAGCAGAACTACTGTTATCTCCCCTACCATAAACCTATACTGGGAAGTTTAGGAAGCTATGGGGTTAGATACTAAAGGTTTATGTTAAAACAGCGTTTTGTTTAGTGTTTTAGTTAGTGTTTTTGTCAGAATGTTTTTTCCTCCCTGTTTTGAGTGTTTTTGAGGCTGTGAGTGAGGCTGTGGGTATGTGAGTGGTCAGTATTCCAATAGAAGATGGCATGTATGGGAGAGTCGCCTTAGGCCCTATTAGCCATGAAACAGTACCAGACCAGTCATACGATGGGTTCCACCGGTGCCCATGGACTTTCCATAGGATCCATCAGAGTTCCATTGCATTGTCTATCATTTTGACCATGAAGGTTATAATTATATAACTAATTGCATAAACAAATTACAAAAATATTCTCACGTGATAAGGATAGATTGGTTCTCTCGATCTAGAGAAGAAGAAACAGAATTAGAGAATTAACATTGTGTCTATCTCAGGTCTTGAGTATTTGAAATCAAGAAGTTCTTGACTGTAAGTAGCACAAAGGCTCGTGCACATATTATAGTCAAATGGACGTTTTGTGCCCCAAAATACATCAGCTTATTATTAAGATGTTCTCTCATAAAAGCAATGTTGAGAATATTTCTTTAATAAGGCATTAAAGCAGTGTGTGAAATAGGAGGCATCTGAAGGTACAGCATGCACCACAGGACGTCCACAGATGCAATATTAAGAGGTCATATGGAGATAGAATAGGCCTATGTGCATGAGCCCATAATCCACTACCATAAAAATATTTTTTAGAATAGACAAAAAAAAAATTTCTTACCAGTCAACATGAACTGATAGGCATTATCAGAGATGGAGAAGATGTGTGGTGGGGTTTCCATACGCTTCTTGCCTCGGTAAGCGTTGACCACCTCAGGGTTGTACACAGGCAGCCACTTATAGGGGTTGACCGTCACACAGAACAATCCAGAATACGTCTAGAACCAAAAAAGACTTTATCAACAGTCATAGATCCATCAGAGAAGTAAAGAGAGTGACTTTATTGACCAAGCTAGAAGATCAGACTATTGTGAATTTTAACCTGAATCAAAATTTCCCAGGTTTTGTAATAGTATAGACAGAAGGAGGGGGAAGAAAATATGTCTTTTGGACCTGTTTGTGAAGGACTTGTACAGATTGTTGCCTTTTTCTAGATCAATAGGATAATATGTTGAAATTGCTATGCGACTGTAGATGGGCATAAAACATCAAATGGCCTTTGAAGACCAAACTGAGGCCCCCTCTTACTCTTGGCCTAATATGAAAAGCAGGACCGGCATCAGCACCCGGCAAACCCGGGCAAATGCCGGGGCCCACTGCTCCTGAGGGGGCCCACTGAGCAGCTTTGAGCACTTCCATCAATACAGATGTCTGGCATTTCACTTACGCAGTACCCCTCTGATGGGCCCTCTGTCACATGAGGCCGGCTGCTGCAGAGCTTCAGACACGCCCCCTCTTCACTCAATTCAGCAGAGCAGCAGAGACAGAGGTTGTCAGTGAGTCTCCACTGTGACTGTCTCTTCTCTGTGGGACAGGAGGAGGGGGGGGGGCTCTTTGAGCTGCTGCTGGATGCTGCTTCATGCATGTTCCACCCTCCTATATTCTATTGCTGCCCGGCACAGACCTCCTGCCCCTACTTCTTGTATGAATCCCCCTCAGAGCCCCTTCCACCTACTTGCTGTGTTCACCCCTACTGGCCATCCAGGGCCCCTGTCTTACTCTGTCTCTCATTATGGTGACGTCTGAACCGCATGCACCATAAGGACCTTGTAATGTCACAGGGTCATGTGACTCTGCCCCCCCACCCCGTACTGTGCCCCCTTATACCCTGCATTGTGCCCTCTTACCACACCCTGTGCAGAGCCCCTAGTCATTCCCTGTACTGTGCCCTCTTATACCCTTTTACCCGGTCACAGTATGGCGGTGTTATCCGGTCACTGTACAAAGGTGTTATCTGGTCAATGTATGGCAGTGGTATCCAATAACTGGATGGCCATAACTGTATCCCTTTCCCTGCCCACGCCATTCTTTTTTAGACCTGGCATGAGCGGGACAAATATGCAGATTGCGGTGCTAAGGAACTTTGCACCACATCTGTGTCAGAAATAAACCGAACAAAGATGTATTTCTATATAATAAATGACCTCCTAATTGTATTATTATTCGGAGGTACGGCTAATATCTTTATAGTATATAGATTCTAGTGTATTATACTGTGCCCTGTATTTCCCAGTAGAAAATGATCTTTGGGAAACACAGTCCTCATCCCTGACCACCAGGACCAGGTAGCGCTCTGTCAGTACATGGCGGCCTCCCCTCTCCGCCACGCTGCTCCGCTGTGTACTGGGGCTTATTCTGACACTAGGGCCGGGTTCACATCCTATTTTTTCCATCCATTAGATGCATACAAAAATGTATGCGTTATCAGATGCCTCAGACTGATGCCGTACAGTGGTGTCCGTTCACCATACAGTTTAATGGAAGAAAAAAACATATATGTTAACGTATGCATTTTTTTTACAGGACTCTGTAGGATACAAAAACATGGAGTTCTGCACATTTGTATACATCAAACCCATAGGAAAAACGTGATGTGAACCCACTGGGGGGGGGGGGTGAGGGCATACTAAAATTTTCTGTAGGGTCAGTTCTAGCTACATCACTGCACATCTCCTTCTCTCCTCCAGGCCTGTCCCAGCAGTGACGTCATGACGTGTGTCTCACTGCTACCGCGGAGCGCAGGGAGCTGCGGTTAGTGAATGACAGGACCGTCGGCTCCCCTGTGCTCCAGCAATGATAGGTATGTGAGGGGGCCACTGGGGGGGTCATTACACTGTGAGGGCCCCTTACACAGTATAATGATCCCCAGTGCCCCCCATTTAGTATAATGATCCCCAATGACCCTCCATTCAGTATGATGACCACCAGAGCCCCCATTCAATATAATGACCCCCATTGCCCCCTCCATACAGTATAACCCCTAGTGTGGGGGCCACTGGGGGTCATTATTCTGAATGGAGGGCAACTGGGGGTTATTATTCTGAATGGGAGCCACTGTGGGGTCATTATACTGTGTGTGGGGCCACTGGGCATCATTATACTGTGTTTAGGGGCATTGGGGGGTCATTATACTGTGTGAAGGGCCACTAGTGGTCAATATATTGTATAGGGGCCACTGGTGGTCATTATACCATGTGGGAGCTACAGAGGGACATGTAAATGTACAAAAATGCCTGAAGGGGGCCCACTGGGATTTATCGCCCAAGGGCTCACATGGACCTGGAGCCGGCCCTGACGAGAAGACACAGCTCCTTGGAGAAGACCAATATGAGAAGCTAGGAAGAGGACAACCAGGAATGGGATGTATACAGGCAATGAATGTATCATGGAAAAGCCTGAAGACCCACACACAAGAAGAGACACTTTGGATCTCAGGACTAATGCTTCTCCTTTTGTAGAGCACTAGAGTGGCTAAATGGAGTCTTATAGGCTGTGCAATGCTCCCTGGGTAAAAAAAAAAATACGCAGATTAGCTAGGAGCAGAAAAGCTGTCCTTGTAGTGGCACTCAGTAGATGTGGTTAGCCTATAGTCTATATCTAACCCTTCAACGGGCCTTGCAATATGAATGTTAACCAAACCAAACTGTGAGCTTTTTCCGAGAAAGGGCAACCCATCTGCAGACAGCTGCTTTTGAATTTTTGCCCCTCACCCATACAGATCAAGGTTAGCTCGGTGAGAAGCCTTTGATGTAGGTCTCAGGGGGTACTGTTTCTCTTTCAGTAAAGCACCAGATGTTTATTCACCAGTCCCAGTTTCTGTATCCCGACGGCGTGGACCTGCCCCCTGCTCTTGCTCTGTCCCCCCAGCAGGCTGTAGCCTGCTTGCTGGCAAGGTCACTCTCTCTCTGCCCATAGGGTATGTGTGCCCTCCCAACTGCCAGCGTGCTTACCCTATTCTGCTCCAGCTTATAGCTGCTCACCCTTGGGTACGTAAGGCACATTCCCCTGTAAGAGGGTGCCTGAGCAATAGGTTCCCTAGCTTGCTAGTATCCTGCAAAGCTGTCCTGTCTCTGTTTGCCTGTGCACCGACTTTCTGCCTATTTCCTGAACTGTGACTCTGTGCTGCCTGACCTCCATATTGACCTTACTCTGCCTGCCATGACCTTGCAGCATTTACTATGTAAATGTCCCCTTAGTGTCCCCCACCAGTGTCTCTTGACACCAATGGGTCAGCTGTCAATCATACAATGACTTCTCCAGGAGGAAGTGGCCCGGTGGATTCCCTGCAGCAAAGTCCAGATCCCTGTATAGAGGTTAAAGGGTGAGAACTGGGGGACTGCAAGGATAATACCCCTAGGAGTAGACCCTAGTCAAATCTATGGGTTGACATAGTGGCACACCCACTGCCGTAACACCAGAGCTGGTAATGGGATCGTTATATGTCCAGCAATGCTCCCTGGGAAAAGGAATATGCCGATTAGCTCTCTTCCAAGAGAAAGAAAGCTTTCTCTGTAGTGCCACCTAGTGGAGGTGGCTACCCTATGGGCAGTTTCCGACCCTTAACAGTACTTATAACATGAAAGGCCTCTTACCTAGATAACCAGCACCCTGCTCTGTACTGAGAGGGACAAAAACCCTCAAACAGTTTCTTGACAACCCCAGTTGTCAGCTCCGCCTCTCCTTTTATGTGTTATGACATGTTCTTCAGGCCCACCAAAAACAAGGACTGAATAACCAGAAATATTATTATCGAGGGTTACCCTTGGATCTATCTCCACACAATTATCACAAATAGAAACATCCAGAAAATATCTTACGTAGATCATCCAAGCGGCATAGCGTTCCTTGAGGTTGAAGAGAACGGACGGCTCGTTGAGGTAAGTGAGTAACGCCATGTCTTCAATCTTGTCAAACTTGGGTGGATTTCTTGGGAAGACATCATCTTCTTTGACAGTGACAACCTAGAAAAGATAGCAGTGCAGTAAGGTCATCTGATGGAGGAAAAAACAATTAGAGGGTGTCTGCCCACAAGCTTGCTGACTGTTTCCAATAACAACCATCAGAATTATTACTCACACCTGGTCGATTGACGCTCCGTCGCAGGACCACGTAAATCTCTATAATCAGGCTTATACATTCCGGTAAGATACAACCGATACTCACGCTTCCCCCATCTGTCTGCACGGTGGCACTTTTCCCGTCTTTACTCTGGATAACCCCCTTCACGTACAGATTCTTACTGTCCGTAACATAGACAAACGTCTTGGCATCAAAGGGTTGATTTTGTGCCTCGATCCTCTCCTTCTCAGACTTGCGCAGGTATTGTGCTGCGTCCCCGAAAATCTGCATAACATGGTCTCCACTCATGGCTGCAAATTTTCTGCAACATTAAAGGGAATGTGTCATCAGAAAACAACCTATTGTTTAAATCATGTTTTTATGTCTAACATATTTTTTAAGAATTTTTGATAATGTTATTTAAAAAAAATTCTGGTCAATATCTATATGTAAACAAAAACCATAAATTCCTGCCGTTTTCACACTGGTGACTAAGCCTAATAATAGGCGCCACTTCTTGGTCTGTACAGATCACTTTACTGCAGTTATCTGCTTATCTGTCATACTAAGCCTGCCTGTAATGATATCACCTCTGTGTATAGATAAGACAGGATCCACCATTCACAACAGGTGGTTGTCAGAGCTTATCTATCCCCTCCCTGTACAATAACCTCTGCACAGGTCACAGAGCATGCCTAGAAAACCCTCCCATAGAAGTCAATGAGGTCCCCTCCTGGCCATTGTGTCTATGGCCCGTGGGGCTGCCGTAAAGCAATTTTCTTAAATTCTGTTAAGAACAGCTCAGGCAAGATGGCCGCTGCCGTAAATATGTTCAGGAAAGAGAATAAATAAATCTAAAAAACAGAAAATAAAAACAGATTAGAAAAAAGAATATGTGTTGATATCTGATTTTTGGTGATACATTTCCTTTAAGGCATGAATAGAATGCTGGCTGTACAGTGAACACTGACACAGTAGGGACATCAGAAAAGGGAAGGGAAGAAGTCCAGAACAGGGTTAGCTCAGCCCAGTATCTGTAGGAGGCCCTAAAGCTATTGAAATATTTCCCACAAGAGGGAGATTTTGGGTCGTGTTGATTTTATGGAATTGCCCTTTAAGTAATCCTTTCAACGTTTGGAGCAGATTATAATAGTTTCATTCATTATGGGAGCAGCCTGGTATCCCCCTCACTATATAAACAGCTAGATCACATAACCACCCTGACTCCAGCTCCGCTGCCAGCCAAATGCCCAGCAAGCTGCTAATCTGCCTATAATGCAGCGGGCACCGGCTGTGCCAGGCTGCAGCCCGGGAGTCTTACAGGAGAAATGTTAATTACACGTCTCTGATTACAGGCGATGGCAGCGAACCATAGCCGACGGGGCCAGAGCAACTCCATTCTGGGAACGAGGGGAGTTTTCAAACTTGTCCAAGAGCTTACATTCTAAAAGGCATAAACGGGGATGGTGCAGCCGAGTACAAATAGAGGGATTTTAACCCATTCAAATCTGACACGTGTAATAACTCTGGAACGCTTTTACTTATCCAAGTCGTTCTGAGACTGTTTTCTCGTGACACATTGCACTTCATGACACTGGTAAATTTGAGTAAATAATATATTTCACCTTTATGTATAAAAAAAAAATACTAAATTTACCAAAAATTTGGACAAATTTGCAATTTTCTAAATTTTAATTTCTCTGCTTTTAAGGCAGATGGCGATACCTCATAAAGTAGTTCTTACTTTACATTTCCCATATGTCCACTTTATGTTGGCATCATTTTGTAAATGTCATTTTATTTTTTGTGGGGCCTTACAAGGCTTAGAAGTTTAGAAGCAAATTTAAAAAATTTTAAGAAAATTTCCAAAACCCACTTTTTTAAGAACCAGTTCAGTGATGAAGTCACTTTGTGGGGCTTACATAGTAGAAGCCACTCATAAATGACCCCATTGTGGAAACTACGCCCATCAAGGTATTCAAAACTGATTTTACAAACTTTGTTAACCCTTTAGGTGTTCAACAAGAATTCAAAGAAAATGGAGATGAAATTTCTAAATTTCACTTTTTTTTTGAAGATTTTCCACTTTAATCCATTTCTTTCTGTAACACATGAAGGGTTAACAGCCAAACAAAACTCAATGGGCCAGAATTATCATTAGCTCAAGTCAGAATAATGGAGTGAAAAATTTGCGACTTTTATTGGCTCTGCACTATGCTCGCCAGTTTTCTGAAAGTGGGCGTGTTTTCTTATGTAAATGAATCTCTAGACAGATTTACTATTGCGACAATTTAAAAAGTCACAAAAAAATTCACAAAATCACTCCAGTGAGGACCATGCTTATCTTATGGGACTTTTTAAAAGAGCATGCGACTTTTTCGTAAAGACATGCGACCTTTGTAACGCCGCTTTCTGACGGATAAGCTGCTACCGTCAAAACAGTCTTTTTGCGGACCCATTGACTTGAATGGGGCCTCGGACCGTAATTTGCGGACAATAATAGGACATGCACTACTTTTTTGCAGAACAGAAAAAACGGAAACGGAATGCACATGGAGTTGTGGATTTGCGGACCCATTGAAGTGAATGGTTCCGCATACAGTCCGCAAAACAACCTGAACGGAAGCGGAAAGAAAATACGTTTGTGTGCATAAGCCCATACCCTGATGGTGCTTACAGAACCCCCCATATGTGGTCATAAACCCCTGTACGGGCACACAGCAGGGCATAGAAGGGAAGGAGTGCCAGATAGTTGCAGATTTTGCTGGACTGGTTTTTAGATACCATTTCCCTGTCACGACCATGGTCATGGTCGTGACTCCTGAACCGCATGCAGTTGCCTGCGGTCTTGGTTTTCTTGTCAATCACAGGTGAGGGCTGAAGTATGTTGCCTCACCTGTGGCTGCCGCTGGCAACATTGTTTATGTGGCAGCAAAGCAGCCTGAGCTGTGCTAGGCAGCTTGCTGTAATGTGCATGCGGTTGCACCTGGCAACCTCTCTTTATAGGTGTGCCTTTTATCGATGTGCACGGGGTGTTATGGTATGTGTGCACTTTCCCCTTTAAGTGGTTTCACTTCCCTGGTTGGTGTTGGAAGGGTTAATTCCCTCTCCTGTGTGTGTCTGTGTGGGTGTGGCCACTTTGGGCTATAAAGCCTCTTTGGAGACCTGAAGCCGTGGGGTTCTTCACGCATGCTTTGCTGGAGACAGCCTCCTGGTAATTCACCATCTGCCAGTGGGGCCATCCTTGTGGTCATAAGTTTATGTGATGTTCAGTTGATGTTTTCCTTTTGTTATTTGGTGCAGCTATGGATCTGGGTTCCTGTGTGTGGATGTGTGTTTGCTGTTTTCTTTTAGTATTGTGTGGACATCAGCTTGCCAGCACAGGGATCCAGTCAGCAAGGCTGTGGCAGGTAGGTGGAACTAGTGCAGTTCACCTGCCATATCCATAGGTCTGTTTGTGTTCCCCTTTTCCTTGCAGCTTGGCCAGTGAGACTCCTGTTCCTCCGTGTCCAGGAGGAACAGATCGTCTTACCCTGCTCCTAGTTTAGGGCAACCCTGAGGGCTAGCAGGGACTTCAAGGTTCCGGAGTATGAGCCCTCCTACCATCAGGGTCGGCTCATACAGCTAGGAGTCAGGGTCAGATTAGGGATGCGATTAGGAGGTGACCTGCTCCCTAATTCTGTCGTCCTGGTCGAGCAGCGACCACCATCTTCTGTCATCGCATGGCTGAGGGTTTTCCCCATCCTCAGCCATGACAAAACCCCTTCAACACCCTAGATGAGAGGGGTAAAAGTAATCCTTACAACTCCATTTTACTTTGCTAGACCACCAGTGCATTATACAATCATCCTATACCACCAGTGCATTATACAATCATCCTACACCACCCTAGACCATAAGTGCATTATCCAATCATCCTATACCAACCTAGACCATCAGTGCATTATCCAATCATCCTACACCACCAGTGCATTATCTATTAATCCTACACCAGCCTAGACCACCAGTGCATTATACATCCATCCTACACCACCCTAGACCACCAGTGCATTATACATCCATCCTATACTACCCTATACCATCAGTGCATTATCCATTCATCCTATACCACCCTAGACCACCAGTGCATTAGACAATTATCCTATACCACCCTATACCATCAGTGCATTATACATTCATCCTACACCACCCTAGATTATCAGTGAATTATCCAGTCATCCTACACCACCCTAGACCACCAGTGCATTATCCATTCATCCTACTCCACCAGTGCATTATCCATTCATCCTACACAACCAGTGCATTATCCAATAATCCTACATAACCAGTGCATTATCCATTCATCCTACCCCACCCTATACCACCAGTGCATTATTCATTCATCCTACCCCACCAGTGCATTATTCATTCATCCTACACCACCCTATACCACCAGTGCATTATACATTCATCCTACACTGCCTTAGACTACCAGGGAATGAATAATAAATTCTTTCCATACACTACACAGAAGAATTTTATAATAAATCCCTTCAACACCCTAAACTAACAAGGAAGCATGACAACGGAGTGAGGCGCAAATGTAGCGCAGTGTGAATTGACTGGAAGGGGGAAGTTTCTAGGCCAGGATAGGGTTAAGGCTACTTTCACACTAGCGTTCATAGGTCCGTTCGTGAGCTCCGTTTGAAGGGGCTCACGAGCGGACCCGAACGCCTCCGTCCAGCCCTGATGCAGTCTGAATGGAGCGGATCCGCTCAGACTGCATCAGTCTGGCGGCGTTCAGCCTCCGCTCCGCTCGCCTCCGCACGGACAGGCGGACAGCTGAACGCTGTTTGCAGCGTTCAGCTGTCCGCCTGGCCGTGCGGAGGCGAGCGGATCCGTTCAGACTTACAATGTAAGTCAATGGGAACGGATCCGCTTGAAGATGTCACCATATGGCTCAATCTTCAAGCGGATCCGTCCCCCATTGACTTTACATTGAAAGTCTGAACGGATCCGCTCAGGCTACTTTCACACTTAGAATTTTTTCTAAGTTATTAATGCAGACGGATCCGTACTGAACGGAGCCTCTGTCTGCATTAATATGATCGGATCCGTTCAGAACGGATCCGATCGAACGCTAGTGTGAAAGTAGCCTTAGTTGGTTGGGAAGGGGTGGAATGTTATATGGGAGGGTTCGGGGGGGGGGCGGTGCGTCAGTTTTGCGCGCTGTTTATAGTCTGGGGTAGAGGCGGGAACGGCACCAGTGCCGTTGCGTTTTTGGCGAGTTGCATAGTGGTGGTGGAGTGCAGGCTAGTTAAGGGGTTATGTCGTTGGAGGATTTGATGGTGGCAGTGCGGGCAGCGGCAGAACGGCATGGTTCTGAATGGCTGGTGAGTAGCTTGCAGGCTGCGGTGGGGGCTCCTAGTGTGCCTCCGGTAGCTTTGGTGGGGAGGGTGAGGGCCAGGAGATCGGTGCCGCCTTAATGATTGAGCCCGGAGGCGACCCCTCGGGTGCGGCTGCGTTTAAGGAGCCCGCCTGGGGACCCTCCATTGCCGCCGGCTGGGGTGGCAGGTGTTTCTGCCAGCCGGCGCAGTGGGAGGAATCCTGCGCCGTGTCGAGCGCTTGCTGGGGAGGTTAGGGGTAGTGTGCGGTTAGCATCTCCTTCCCGGCGGGGGAGGGGAGGGCGCACAGCGGTGCAGCAAGTGAGGGCCTGGAGCGTGCTAGCGGCCAAGGCAATAGTGGACAGGTGATTGGTGGTTGTGACAATGGGGGCGGCCGAGTGGATGCGGCCTCACTTACCTCCGGTGGGGGCCTAGCTGCGGGCGGAGCTTCCAGGATGCGGCGGGCGGTGTCACGGTCATTGTCTGCTGGCCGGCGGCATTCTTCTGGGACGCAGCATCAGCGCGATTTGGCTGAGATGTCATCACCTGCTGGTCAATCCTCAGTGCAGGCAGAGGTCTGAGGAGTAATACGCTGGCTGGGGGCCTGGACTTGGCTCCGCCCCCAGTGCAGCAGCTGGATGACTTTACTATAGGGGGTCAAGTTGCGGCTCGCGGTGGCCAGGCCGTGGAGCTAGGGCGGGTCGACCCTGAGTCTGGAGGCGATCGAGACGACGGCCATCTGGCGGTGGGCCAGTATGCAGGGATTTGTCAACTTTGCAGCCACGTCAGGTGGAATCTGGCGGGGGTTTCGTGGCGGATCAGTCATTGGAAGAAGGGGAAGTCAGCCAGGAGGCGTGGGAGATCGAGGGTCGGATTGATGATGCAGACGGCGCATGTCCTTCAACGTCCAGGTCATCGGCTGGGTCGTCGCTGAGAGGAGCAATGGTGAGGTCGGCGGCTGCTGGGATGATGCCCCAGGGACAGCCAGGTGAGAGGACGTCGGGTCAGGATCCCGTTGGGGGGTGTTGATGTACTGTCGGGGGAGGAGGGGTTAGCGCGTGAATTGTTGTCGGGTATGTGGACTTTGTTGTCTCATTGGAAATCTGGGGCTGTGTCGTCTCTGGCTGCAGTATGGGCTGCTGCGCCTGCGGTTGGGGAAGGGGTGCGTTTGAGCGCGGCTGGTGTTGGTGACACTCCTGCCGTCAGGGTGGGGGTCGGCGGTGGAAGAAGTCGCCGGGAGTGGAGGCAGTAAAGCGACTGCCGGGGAGAAGGTCAGGTTAGCTGATGCTGCAAAAGGGGAGGTATACGTGTGTTTTGAGGGGCCGTTGGGGGCTCATTTGAAGAGTGATGTCAGGGAAAAGATTTGGAAGGACGAGTATGTTGAGATATTCTCGTTGCTTCCGTTAGACACATTTCAATTGGATAGGGTGAAGCCAGATGAGAGTAAAAAAGAGGAGGAAGAGAAGCGGAGGCACAGGTTGATTCCGCATACTTTTTTAAATTGGCTGCAGGCTTTTGCTATCCTCGCAAGTGTGGTGGGTTAAAAGGCGCCTTGTTGTTCTGCTCTTTTTTGCTATATGGATGCCATGGGGAGGCGTATCGGACATGAGGTGGGGTGGCGTGGCCTAGGTACTATGAGCATTTTCGCCACAGAAAAGCGGTTAGGCCTAGTATTCATTGGGACCATAAGGACATTGGTCTGTGGATGCGGTTGATGACGGCTCCGAAAGGGGTTAGCCAGCCCTTTCAGGGTGCGGCCGGGGGTCCCTCGGCGTCAGATGCAGCCGGAGGGAACAAAAGGGGATGTTGCTGGCAGTTCAACGAAGGATACTGCAAGTATCATTCCGATTGCCGTTTCAAACATGAGTGTTCCGGTTGCAGTGGAGCCCATAGTTTGGCGCAGTGTTTCAAGCGCGGTAGAGGGAGGGGATTTGAGGTTTCGCAGAAGAGGGGTGACCCCGGTGAGGGTGGACGTGATGGAGCCGTTTCTAGAGAATTACCCAAATAGGGAGGCGGCGGCTGTATTACTGGCTGGTTTTCGGGATGGTTTTCGGATTCCGTGTACTGCGGTGGGATCGGGGGTTGCGGTGCGTAATTTGTCCTCGGCATTACAGCTGCCGGAGGTGGTATCTGATAAGGTTGCAATAGAAGTGGCAGCTGGGAGGGTAGTGGGCCCCTTTGTTGAGTGTCCTTTACAGGACTTGTGGGTTTCGCCGTTGGGGTTGGTCCCTAAGAAGGAACCTAACAAATTTCGGCTCATTCACAACTTGTCTTACCCGGCTGGGTGTTCTGTGTGTTCTGTGAACGACGGTATAGATGATGAGTTGTGTTCTGTGTCATATACGTCGTATGATGAGACGATTCGGTGGGTGCGGCGTTTTGGGCAAGGGACATTGTTAGCTAAGACGGATATTGAGGCTGCATTTCGCTTGTTACCGATTCATCCGGATAGTTTTCGTTTGCTTGGTTTTAAATGGGAGGGGCATTTTTTTGTGGATTGTTGTTTACCTATGGGATGTGCTATTTCGTGTTCGTTGTTTGAAACGTTTAGTTCATTTTTGGAATGGGTAGTGAGATAAGAGGCGGGATGGAGTCCGGTGTTGCATTACCTTGACGACTTTCTGTTTTTAGGCCCGGCGGGGTCGAGGGTGTGTTCGGTTCTGTTGCGTACTATGGAGAGGGTGGCTGCGAGTTTTGGGGTACCTTTGGCGCAGGAAAAAACGGAGGAGCCGTCTACGACGGTGACGTTTTTGGTGATTGTGATTGATAGCGTAGCTATGGAGTGTAGGTTGCCTTTAGATAAGGTGGTTGACTTGTGTAGTGAAGTGTTTTTTTTGCGTAAGGCGAGGAAAGTGCAGCTCAGACGGGTGCAGTCTGTTTTGGGTAAATTGAACTTTGCCTGTAGGATTTTGCCCATGGGTCGGGTTTTATGTAGGCGCTTGTCCATGGCCACAGTGGGGGTGAAGGCTCCCTTTCATTTTGTGCGGTTGGGGGGTGAGGTGCGTGCAGATTTGGAAGCGTGGGAGAGTTTTTTGAGTGAATTTAACGGACGTTCTGTTTGGATGGAGGCGCCCATTTCTAATGTGGATTTGGAATTGTTTACGGACGCATCAGGTTCATGTGGTTATGGTGCTTTTTGTCAGGGGCATTAGAGTGCGGGTACTTGGCCGGAGGAATGGAGGGTTGCTGGGTTGCTTGGGAACTTGGCGTTGCTGGAGTTGTTCCCTATAGTTTTGGCTACCGAGTTGTGGGGGGAGTTGTTGAGGAATAAACGGGTGCGTTTTTCCTGCGACAATTTGGGGGTGGTACAGGCGGTGAATAGTCAGTCGGCTAATTCCCCCCCAGTGGTGCGGTTGCTTCGGCACTTGGTTCTGAACGGTTTGAGGTTGAATGCTTGTTTTGTGGCGGTGCATGTTCCAGGTGTTGATAATTGCATAGCTGATGCTCTTTCTCGTTTCCAGTGGGATCATTTTCGCAGAATGGTACCGAGCGCGGACGTGACGGGTCTGTTGTGTCCTCAGTGGCTCTGGAGCGTGGCCTTGGGGTCTCGTTAGATCTGATTCAGCGGTCCGTGAGTAGCAGTACGTGGTCGGCTTATTCTTCTGTGTGGTCTCAGTGGAAACGTTTAATGGAGCAGGTGGGGGGTGTGAAGGGGTTGATGATTTTCAGTCAATGCTGGTGTACTTTGTGGGTATGTCTTTTAGTGCTGGTTTGTCCTTCTCAGTTGCGGCAAAAAAGGTTGCAGCGGTAGCCTTTTGGTTAAGGCTCCGTGGTTTGGCTGATGTGTCCTGAAGTTTTTTAGTGCGGCAGGCTTTAAAGGGGTACCGTCGTAGTGTAGGGAGGAAGGATGCTCAACGTCCGGTTTCTTTTCAGGTGCTGCAGTCGTTGTGGGACCGGGCTGGGATTGTGTGCAAGTCTTGGTATGAGGTGTGTTTGTTTCGAGCGGCCTTTTCTTTGGCTTTCTTTGGGGCCTGTAGGGATTCGCTCTGGTAGGCAGGGTAAGCGGACGCAGTACAGAGGCAAAAACAAGGTTGTAAAGCAAAAGTCAGTGTTTATTCACACAACAAGGAACAAAATAACACAAACACTTGGCAGAGTCCTGGTGTTAATTCACACCGCAGGAATTCCTCCGTGGTTTTTCACACAGCAAAAAGTCCAGCAAACTCAAACAAACATGTCACCTGGATATCCACAGCAGGCTTTTAGGGCGCCTGGCTTCCAGCTGGTGGCTCTCATGCAGCTCCTAGAAACCCAGAGCCTTCACAGCTCCACTCTCACTTGGAGGAACATACCCAGCTGAGCTTCTGGCTGAGCTTTTAAACCCCAGCCCAAAACCTGGCCTGGACGTGGGGAACAGCCACTCACCCTGCTCTTTGGCTGCTCCCAATAAGAACCGGCCCGGATCGGCTTTTCAGCCACACTAAGAATAAACAGTGTCAGCGAGCACTAGCTGCGGCTGACACATAGAATAAGCAGTTCTTATCTCACCGAGGCCAGGAACCTCGGTGACACGTACCTTCCGTCAATGACGGACCCTTGCGCCTTCCTACATACCTCCCCCCTTTGTTCAACCCTGAGGGGGTGAACACACGACAGACAGTGTACTCGGAAAAGGGCATCCGCGTTTCCCTGTAACTGGCTTGCCCTGTGTTCTATTGTGAACTTGAAGTTTTGCAGCGATAAGAACCACCTGGTGACCCGAGCATTCCTCTCTTTGGCCTGGCTCATCCACTTGAGAGGGGAGTGATCGGTCACCAGACGGAATTTCCTCCCCAACAGATAATAGCGGAGAGACTCGAGTGGCCACTTGATGGCCAGGCACTCTCTCCACTATACTGTACCGGGTCTCCGCTGGAGTGAGCTTACGGCTGAGGAAGACAACGGGATGCTCCTCCCCGTTGACTTCCTGAGACAGTACCGCACCGAGGCCTACTTCGGAGGCATCAGTCTGGACCACAAATTCCCTCTTGAAGTCGGGCGTCACCAAAACCGGGGACCCACACAGGGCCGACTTCAAAGCGGAGAAAGCCTCTTCCGCCTGGTCATTCCAGCGGACTATCACGGACTTCCGTCCCTTTAAAAGCCCTGTCAAAGGAGCCGCTAAAGTGGCAAAATGGGGAACGAACCTCATGTAATAGCCCACTATTCCCAGGAATGACCTTACTTGTCTAGAGGTGGCAGGTCGGGGACAATTCCGTATCACCTCTATTTTGCTCACTTGGGGTTTAAGGACTCCACGTCCAATGACATACCCAAGGTATTTAGTCTCCTCTAACCCTATTGCACATTTCTTTGGGTTAGCTGTTAGTCCCGCCTTTCGAAGGGAGTCCACTACAGCCTGTACTTTAGGAAGGTGACTTTCCCAGCCAGTGCTATGGACAACGATATCGTCCAGGTACGCCGAAGCGTATCGACGATGTGGACGGAGTACAATATCCATTAGCTTTTGAAACGTGGCGGGAGCGCCATGTAGACCAAAGGGTAATACCTTGTACTGATACAGCCCCTCTGGCGTGACAAAAGCCGTTTTTTCTTTGGCAGCCTCTGTCAAGGGTACCTGCCAGTACCCTTTGGTAAGGTCCAACACAGAAAAATACCGGGCTTGGCCCAACTTTTCAATAAGCTCATCCACTCGGGGCATGGGACACCTCATTAAGTTTGCGGAAGTCATTACAGAACCTCAATGTCCCGTCTGGCTTGGGTATTAACATTATTGGACTGGCCCACTCACTTTTAGACTCCTCGATGACATCCAGCCGCAACATAAGTTGCACTTCCTCCAAGATGGCTTTTCGCCGAGCCTCGGGTACTCGGTATGCTTTTAACCGGATTTTTGCCTGAGGCTCGGTGACAATGTCATGTTGGATTACGGAAGTGCGTCCAGGGAGGTCTGAGAACACATCCGTGTTCCGACTAACAAACTCCCTGGTTTCCTGAGCCTGTTTAGAGGAGAGGCTGTCAGCAATTTTTACTGTGGCAACCGCTTCCCTTGCCTCAGACTTAGGAGCCGGAACCTCTTGTCCAAGAAAGCCTGGTCGCGGGCTGTCTTCCGTACAGGTTTCCCTATCCTTCCAAGGTTTTAGCAAATTAACATGGTAAACCTGCTCCGGCTTTCGCCTCCCCGGCTGGTGTACTTTGTAATTTACCTCTCCTATTTTTTCACGTACCTCGTAGGGCCCCTGCCACCTGGCTTAGGAACTTACTGTCCACTGTCGGCACCAGAACCAAAACCCGATCACCCGGGTTAAAGTTCCGGACCCGAGCCTGCCGATTATAGATCTGACTCTGGGCTCGCTGAGCGGCCTCCATATGTTCCCTGACAAGAGGCAAAACGGTCTCTATCCGCTGTTGCATCTTGGTAACATATTCCAGGACGCTTTTATGCGGAGTGGGTTGTTGTTCCCATGCCTCTTTGGCTACGTCCAACAAGCCACGAGGATGTCTGCCATATAGCAATTCGAAGGGCGAGAACCCAGTAGAGGCCTGGGGCACCTCTCGCACTGCGAACATGAGATAGGGCAGAAGAAGGTCCCAATCCTTTCCATCTTTGGTCACCACCCTTTTTAACATGGTTTTTAGAGTTTTATTAAACCTTTCCACTAGTCCGTCCGTTTGTGGATGGTACACGGACGTCCGTAACTGTTTATACGCAGCAACTTGCAGAGTTCCCTCATGACCTTTGACATAAAAGGGGTCCCCTGGTCAGTCAGGACCTCTTTAGGTAGCCCCACTCGGGAGAACATCTCCATTAGCTCTTTAGCTATAAGTTTTGCAGAAGTATGTCGCAGTGGCACTGCCTCCGGGTACCGAGTAGCGTAATCAAGGACAACCAAGATGTGTTGGTGTCCCCGGGCGGACTTTGGTACAGGACCTACCAGGTCCATAGCGATTCGCTCAAACTGTACCTCAATGATCGGGAGGGGTACCAAGGGACTGCGAAAAAGGTGCTGGGGGCTAGTTGCCTGGCAGGTCGGGCAAGACTTACAGAACTCGTCCACCTCTTTAAACACACTGGGCCAGTAAAACCGTTGTAGTATCCGGTCCTGTGTTTTCTGCATTCCCAGATGACCCCCGAGAACATGCTGGTGTGTTAACTCTAACACGAGTTTGCGATAAGCTTGAGGCACCACCAACTGTTCAATGGATTCACCTCGCAGCTGATTTACCCGATACAACATATCTTGATGGACCACAAAACGGGGGAACACCGACTCTGCCCCTGGTTGTTGTGGTTCACCATCTATTATTAGCACATTTTCCCAGGCTCGGGACAAGGTTGGATCCCGGTGTTGCGCAGTACCAAAATTATCCCCGGAGACATTGAGGTCTGCCAGCTCAGGCCCGGGGGCAAGTCCTCCATGTCTCCCACCATTACATTCAGCGGGGTTGTCTCCTCCTCTTCCACCGAAGTGGCGGTCACCCCTACCGCGGGACCTTTAGACTCAGGTTCCCAGGGTCCTGGTCTCCCCTCTGAGCCAGGCCATTCTGCTAAGGTTACACCTGTATCATGCATATCAGTCACTCTCGGAACCGGCCACAGTGCCGTGAAACCCGGGAAGTCTCTCCCTACTATAAGTTCATAGTGGAGATGGGTTGCAACAGCCACCTCGTGGATCCACCTGCCGGAAACCGTAGACAGAGACACCATAGCAGTAGGATAGTCTTTTAAGTCCCCATGGATACACATGACTCCAACCTTACGGCCGGTGTACTCAGCGGAGCATACCAGGGAAGCCCTTACCAGGGTCACCAGACTTCCTGAGTCCAACAGAGCTTCCGCTGGAGTGTCTCCCACCTCAACCTGGCACAGGTGGTTCAGAGACTCCGAAGCACCCACTGCACACAGTTTCCCGGCATATAATGATTGACGGAAGCCACAGTTCGTGTCCATGGGTTCCCCCTGACGTGGACAGTCCGCTCGAACATGACCTGGCTCCCGACACCGCCAGCAGATTATTGGAGCGGGATCCACAGGGGTTATATCCCAGGCAGGTTTGATGGGCACCGGTTGATGGGTCCAGGGTGGAGAGTTATGGGATCTGACTGCCCCCCTCCCAACAGAACCCCCCTGTAAGTTCCGGGTAGCCTCATAGCGCTCCACCAGGTCGACCATCTCCAGCGCATTCCCTGGGGAGGCCTGGCCAATCCATTGCTGGAGAGGGGGTGGCAGAGCCCTCCAGAACCTGTCTGCTAATAACCGGTCCATCATAGCAGTGGGGCTCAACACATCAGGTTGTAGCCACTTTTGTAACAGGTTAAGCAAGTCATAATACTGGGGTCTCACGGGCTCCGCTGGGTTGAACCCCCACTGATGCACCCGCTGGGCCCGGACCAGCACATTCACCCCCAGTCTTGCCAAGATCTCCCCCTTTACCTTTGAGTAGTCGGCTGCTTGATCGTCAGGCAAGTAAAAAAACACCCGCTGGGACTCTGACATCAGAAACGGAGCGACGATCTCAGCCGACTGGTCTTGGGGCAGCTTTTCCCTGGTGGCCACTTTTTCATACATCGCCAGGTAGGTCTCGACGTCGTCTGCGGGGGTCATTATAGGGATCGCTGCACGTACTGCTTTCCGGGCATCATGTAAGCTTGGGGTTGCTCCTGCTGATTGTAATGCCATTACATGTTGTAGCAGCAACTGGTTGGTCTCCTGCTGCTGCTTATTAGCCTCGCGTTGCTGCAGGTTAGCTTCCACGAGGGCCTTCATAACAGCCTCCATTTTGTCTCTTGACACCGGTTTGAATCTAGCCGGTTTGATAAACGACATACAACCGTGAGAAAAAAATATTTTCGGCATTCACGCCAGCCTCACTGCGCTTGCCCGCTCCAAGCCACCAATTGTAGGGATTCACTCTGGTAGGCAGGGTAAGCGGACGCAGTACAGAGGCAAAAACAAGGTTGTAAAGCAAAAGTCAGTGTTTATTCACACAACAAGGAACAAAATAACACAAACACTTGGCAGAGTCCTGGTGTTAATTCACACCGCAGGAATTCCTCCGTGGTTTTTCACACAGCAAAAGGTCCAGCAAACTCAAACAAACATGTCACCTGGATATCCACAGCAGGCTTTTAGGGCGCCTGGCTTCCAGCTGGTGGCTCTCATGCAGCTCCTAGAAACCCAGAGCCTTCACAGCTCCACTCTCACTTGGAGGAACATACCCAGCTGAGCTTCTGGCTGAGCTTTTAAACCCCAGCCCAAAACCTGGCCTGGACGTGGGGAACAGCCACCCACCCTGCTCTTTGGCTGCTCCCAATAAGAACCGACCCGGATCGACTTTTCAGCCACACTAAGAATAAACAGTGTCAGCGAGCACTAGCTGCGGCTGACACATAGAATAAGCAGTTCTTATTTCACCGAGGCCAGGAACCTCGGTGACACGTACCTTCCGTCAATGACGGACCCTTGTGCCTTCCTACAGGCCTTTCGGGTTTCTGATCTTGTGGCTAGTAGTCAAGTGTGTGGTGGTGGTTTGCTGCGGGAGGATGTGTGTGTTGGTGAAGATGCATTGCGGTGTAAGTTACGTGGGTCAAAAACAGACCAGGTGGGTAGGGGGACGTGCATTTTGTTGCGGCCTCTGCTGGGGTCGGTGGTGTGCCCGGTGCAGTGTTTGGAGGATTTTCTTGCGCTTTGGCCGTGTGGGGGCTTCGTTGTTGGTTCATATAGATGGTTCGGCTTTGTCTCGTTACCAGTTTGTAGCGGTTTTTCGGAAATGTTTGACGGCGGCGGGTTATACGGCGAGTGAGTTTGCGTCTCATTCTTTTCGTATTGGTGCGGCAACCGAGGCCGCCAGATGGGGGTCTAGGTGAGGATGCCATTATGCGAATTGGCTGGTGGGAGTCGGCGTGTTTTCATTCGTATATTCGTCCTCATATGTTGTAATGTTGGTTTGTGGATGGGGAGTGCGGTCTGTTAATTTGTTAACTGCATTTTTGGGTCATATTTTATTTTGTTTGCAGGATCGGCTTCATGTTAGGCGTGGATTTTCGGTCATTCTTATGTGTACTGGGGAGCGTTAAGAGCTGATCTGAGGAGAAGCGGACGGCAGTTATGTTTCCAGACGGATGAGTTGCAGGTCCGGTGGATTGGTGTGCGGGGTATGTTGTGTATGTTTGGTAAGCTGAAAGCTGGGGGGCTCCTGTTGGGCTTAAAGGCCTACAGGGGTAGAGGAATATATTGATTCTGGAGGATTTGGTGCCCTTGGGTCGGAGAGTGCGGCCGAGGGTAAAGAAAAGATGTGTGTGGAGTGAAGATCGCAGCTTGTTTGGGTTGCCTTCTAGGATCCTTCTGCAAATGTTTCATTGTATTTATATGTTTCCATATATATTAATGTATGCATTAAAATGATGTTAGATAATATGGTTGTTTAATAAACAGCTGCTATGGCCTTTTCCACCAAGAATTTGGAGTCCATGTGTATACTGGGGGAAGGGAGGAGTTGGTGGTGGAAAGGGCTGGAATGATCCTACCTCCTTAAGTCATCAATACCTTAGACCACCAGGGAATTATTATAAAAACAACTTTTCAACACCTTTGACCACTAATGACATTATAATAGACGACCAAAGAACTTATAGAAAACACATTCAGCACAATCTTACTGCCCACAACACCAGTGAATTATCCATTGACCTTTATCCTATATCACCATGGAATCGATATTAAAATGTTTTATACCATAGACCACAAAGGAATTCATTATAAACCCCTTCAACGCGCTAGACCACCGAAGAAACTAATAATAAAACTCTTCACCCATTTTTATAAAATAAAAAAAAAGCCTCCTTCAAGATGTTAGACAACCAAAGAAACTAGTATTAAACCTCCTCACTACCTCAGACCAAAAGGACATTTATAATGCACCCCTTGAACAGCCTAGACCACCTGGGAATTTATAATAAGAACCTTCATCAAATGAATAAAAGCCAGTCATCCATGACCATCTCCCACCCTTATGGGACTTCCTGAAACACCGGAGTGCTAGCTCGGCTATTTTTGTAAGTTTCAGAGCAGTGAATGGATGGGTGGCAGTGAATGGATGGGTGGCAGCGCCTGCGCAGTTTGCTCCTGATTCAGTGCTGTGGAACTTACAAAAATAGTTAAGCGCACTGGCTCGACTAACGTTGGAAACTACATAGCAGTAAATAGAGAAGATGTTGTCTTCATTCAAGGTAAAGGACCCATAAGTAGGGCCCGTACCACTCGGATATTTATGGAATATCCTTTTTAATCCTTGGGCATTTAAAAGTACTGAATTATAGCAGTAAAATATTACCTCTATATGGCAGTATCATTTGGGAATCTTTTCGATACTGCATATAATTTGGCATTATTAGAGCTGTGCGTGGTGCTTTTACTTTGGACCTGTGAGAGGCGCTATGTGGAGAGATTGTCATGAATAGAAGGGAATTGACCGAAGATGTTAAATTTATTACATCCACTATGAAGGGCAAGTCCTGCCTCACTCACTGGAACGCCCCCACGAGCAGCTGCCCAGCTTACATTTCTTCTGAGTCCATATAATTTGCTTGCCAAAGTGGAATTATAACTGCTGCCAGCATCTTAATGTCCAAGACATCTCCAGAAACGGCATCGAGGAATTTAACAACTTGTAAGGCATCTACGAAATTACAGCTTCGTATTGACTTAAACTAGATCGGATACAGTGCGCTGACTAACAGATGTATCTACTTATTAATAAACTGTATTTATTGTTGTAGTATAGTAGTTATATTCTTGTATATAGGAGGCAGTATTATAGTAGTTATATTCTTGTATATAGGAGGCAGTATTATAGTAGTTATATTCTTGTATATAGGAGGCAGTATTATAGTAGTTATATACTTGTACATAGGAACAGTATTATAGTAGTTATATTCTTGTACATAGGAGCAGTATTATAGTAGTTATATTCTTGTACATAAGAGGCAGTATTATAGTAGTTATATTCTTGTATATAGGAGGCAGTATTATAGTAGTTATATTCTTGTATATAGGAGGCAGTATTATAGTAGTTATATACTTGTACATAGGAGCAGTATTATAGTAGTTATATTTTTGTACATAGGAGCAGTATTATAGTAGTTATATTCTTGTACATGGGAGCAGTATTATAGTAGTTATATTCTTGTACATAGGAGCCAGTATTATAGTAGTTATATTCTTGTATATAGGAGCAGTATTATAGCAGTTATATTTTTGTACATAGGAGGCAGTATTATAGTAGTTATATTCCTGTACATAGGAGGTAGTATTATAGTAGTTATATTCTTGTACATAGGAGGCAGTATTATAGTAGTTATATTCTTGTACATAGGAGGTAGTATTATAGTAGTTATATTCTTGTACATAGGAGGCAGTATTATAGTAGTTATATTCTTGTATATAGGAGGCAGTATTATAGTAGTTATAATCTTGTACATAGGAGGTAGTATTATAGTAGTTATATTCTTGTACATAGGAGGGAGTATTATAGTAGTTATATTCTTGTACATAGGAGCAGTATTATAGTAGTTATATTCTTGTATATAGGAGCAGTATTATAGCAGTTATATTCCTGTACATAGGAGGCAGTATTATAGTAGTTATTATCTTGTGCATAGGATGCAGTATTATAGTAGTTAGATTCTTGTATATAGGAGCAGTATTATAGCAGTTATATTCCTGTACATAGGAGCAGTACTATAGTAGTTATATTCTTGTACATAGGAGCAGTATTATAGTAGTTCTATTCTTGTACATAGGAGCAGTATTATAGTAGTTATATTCTTGTACATAGGAGGCAGTATTATAGTAGTTATATTCTTGTACATAAGAGCAGTATTATAGTAGTTATATTCTTGTACATAGGAGGCAGTATTATAGTAGTTATATTCTTGTACATAGGAGCAGTATTATAGTAGTTATATTCTTGTACATAGGAGCAGTATTATAGTAGTTATATTCTTGTACATAGGAGCAGTATTATAGTAGTTATATTCTTGTACAAAGGAGGCAATATTATAGTAGTTATATTCTTGTACATAGGAGCAGTATTATAGTAGTTATATTTTTGTACATAGGAGCAGTATTATAGTAGTTATATTCTTGTACATAGGAGCAGTATTATAGTAGTTATATTCTTGTATATAGGAGGCAGTATTATAGTAGTTATATTCTTGTATATAGGAGGCAGTATTATAGTAGTTATATTCTTGTATATAGGAGGCAGTATTATAGTAGTTATATACTTGTACATAGGAACAGTATTATAGTAGTTATATTCTTGTACATAGGAGCAGTATTATAGTAGTTATATTCTTGTACATAAGAGGCAGTATTATAGTAGTTATATTCTTGTATATAGGAGGCAGTATTATAGTAGTTATATTCTTGTATATAGGAGGCAGTATTATAGTAGTTATATACTTGCACATAGGAGCAGTATTATAGTAGTTATATTTTTGTACATAGGAGCAGTATTATAGTAGTTATATTCTTGTACATGGGAGCAGTATTATAGTAGTTATATTCTTGTACATAGGAGCCAGTATTATAGTAGTTATATTCTTGTATATAGGAGCAGTATTATAGCAGTTATATTTTTGTACATAGGAGGCAGTATTATAGTAGTTATATTCCTGTACATAGGAGGTAGTATTATAGTAGTTATATTCTTGTACATAGGAGGCAGTATTATAGTAGTTATATTCTTGTACATAGGAGGTAGTATTATAGTAGTTATATTCTTGTACATAGGAGGCAGTATTATAGTAGTTATATTCTTGTATATAGGAGGCAGTATTATAGTAGTTATAATCTTGTACATAGGAGGTAGTATTATAGTAGTTATATTCTTGTACATAGGAGGGAGTATTATAGTAGTTATATTCTTGTACATAGGAGCAGTATTATAGTAGTTATATTCTTGTATATAGGAGCAGTATTATAGCAGTTATATTCCTGTACATAGGAGGCAGTATTATAGTAGTTATTATCTTGTGCATAGGATGCAGTATTATAGTAGTTAGATTCTTGTATATAGGAGCAGTATTATAGCAGTTATATTCCTGTACATAGGAGCAGTACTATAGTAGTTATATTCTTGTACATAGGAGCAGTATTATAGTAGTTCTATTCTTGTACATAGGAGCAGTATTATAGTAGTTATATTCTTGTACATAGGAGGCAGTATTATAGTAGTTATATTCTTGTACATAAGAGCAGTATTATAGTAGTTATATTCTTGTACATAGGAGGCAGTATTATAGTAGTTATATTCTTGTACATAGGAGCAGTATTATAGTAGTTATATTCTTGTACATAGGAGCAGTATTATAGTAGTTATATTCTTGTACATAGGAGCAGTATTATAGTAGTTATATTCTTGTACAAAGGAGGCAATATTATAGTAGTTATATTCTTGTACATAGGAGCAGTATTATAGTAGTTATATTCTTGTACATAGGAGCAGTATTATAGTAGTTATATTCTTGTACATAGGAGCAGTATTATAGTAGTTATATTCTTGTACAAAGGAGGCAATATTATAGTAGTTATATTCTTGTACATAGGAGCAGTATTATAATAGTTATATTCTTGTACATAGGAGGCAGTATTATAGTAGTTATATTCTTGTACATAGGAGCAGTATTATAGTAGTTATATTCCTGTACATAGGAGGCAGTATTATAGTAGTTATATTCTTAAACATAGGAGCAGTATTATAGTAGTTATATTCTTGTACATAGGAGGCAGTATTATAGTAGTTATATTCCTGTACATAGGAGCAGTATTATAGTAGTTATATTCTTGTACATAGAAGCAGTATTATAGTATTTGTATTCTTGTACATAGGAGCAGTATTATAGTAGTTATATTCATGTACATAGGAGCAGTATTATAGTAGTTATATTCTTGCACATAGAAGCAGTATTATAGTAGTTATATTCTTGTATATAGGGGCAGTGTTATAGTAGTTATAGTCTTGTACATAGGGGCAGTATTATAGTGGTTATACTCTTGTACATAGGGGCAGTATTATAGTAGTTATATTCTTGTACATAGGGGCAGTATTATAGTAGTTTTACAGCAGGTATTTTCAGCAGTTTAAACTTATAAAACATGGTATGAATGTTGCTTAGGTTGCTTTCTGGGATATGTTTAATTCAATTGATTTTATTTAAATTGTGATTTTGATTTCTTTTGGCATTTATATATATTTTTTTTTTTTTTTTTTTTTGCTTTCAAAAAATTTATTGGGCAAAATACAAAACATTTATAATAAATAAAATTTTTACAATCTCTCAATTCTTAGTGACCCAACTAATTATATATAAACATAAATATATTCAACTCGTCTTTTCATAACCTTTAGAAAACCCTCCCCTCCCTCCCCCCCCAATTTGTGGTGCGTCAAAGTAGGACCCCTAAATATGAAACAACCTGACCTCAGCTAATCAACCCTCCAACCATCCCATATCCTACTCCACTGGTACTCAGTTTCCCTCCGTTTATATATAATTTTCTCATAGTTCTTTACCTTATCAGTTAAGTTTATCCATGTATTTATGTCTGGAGTAGAACGGGCAAACCAGGTCCGACTGATCAGAACTCTAGCCAACATCAGTATTCTGCTCAAGAAAATCTTTTGATACTTGTGATTTTTTAGTTTGGAAAGATCATTAAGAAAAAATTCTTGTGGTTCAAAAGGAATTTGAATTTTTAGTTTATACATAATACAATTATTGATACTATTCCAGTAGTTTATAAGTTCTGGACAGGTCCATATCATATGGAGAAAGTCCGCTCCTGCAGTGTCACATTTGGGACAGTTGGACGAATCTCTTAACCCACATTTATTCATCCACAAGGGAGTAATATATAATCTGTGGCAAATATAGAATTGTATTAGAACATGGTTGAAGTTCTGGGATAATGAAGATAAATTCCCAAAAATATTCTCCCACCCTTCTGATTGTAAATTCGGACAATCCACCTCCCACGCTTTTTGTCCTGGTGAGTGTATATCACTAAACTGTGCCTTTAGTAACAACTTATATATATTTGAAATTTTTATTCTAGAAGGTGTACCCCCTACCCAATCATTCAAAAACGATAGATTATCTATATCCAACAGCCGCTTATCATCCAAACTAGATAATACAGATCGCAATTGAAAATACCTAAACCATGAAAGATTTTTTATAATATGTGTCATTTCTATAAAAGGTTTAATTTCTCTATCTTTAACTACCTGTGAAATATATAAAATTTTATTCTTCTGCCAAAATGTGTCAGCTGCAATTTCATCCAGCCTTTGTAAATAGAAATTATGCCAAAGAGGCGTAAATATAAGTGAACCCTTAACCTTCAACCATGTCCTAGTTGTGGCCCACACTTTCAAGAATAGTTTTATAGTCTCTCTGTAGCCTCGCTCATAGCTCTTCAATAGCCCAGATTCCAACAAGGTGAAAATATTATTGTGAGCGTGACTAGTTACCAACTTCCCCAGCAGTGCGCTGTTGTCTGATTCATAGCACATTAATAGCTGGGCTGCAATAAAATACCCCTTAAAATAGGGGAGATTTAAACCCCCGCACTCCACTGATTTATACAAATATTCCAACTTAATTCGAACTCGCTTTCTTCCCCAAATTAAATCATTAATTATTCTTTCCATAAGTTTAAAATGTTTATCTTGTATCCAAATAGGTGTATTCCTGAGCACATAAAGAAATTGTGGTAATATCACCATTTTAACTAATGAAACTCGATCAGCTCTAGATAGGGGAAGTTTCAGCCAGATTCCTATTTTTGCTCTGATCTTTACCATTATAGGGATCAAGTTAAGTTCTAAAAAATTTTCAACTTGGCATTTATATGATGATAATGTTGATGGTTGTTTTGTATAATTGCTGTCATGAGCAAAAAGAATACATAGAAATGGCTGAAACATATTTAGTGTTTTGAAACTGATTTATTTGGCTGGAGCGCCACCTTGTTGTCGTTTTGTAGAATACAAGAAAGTAATCATGTTTAACCCCTTTACAGCCAGGTCTGTGTGGCCATTAATGTCCATAACTTTTTCCAAGAGCCGTAACATTTATCTACTATTGTCACTGCAGCTTGGAAGTGCCTGCAGAGGGAGTTATGCTGATTTTTTTCAATGGCAGCATTTTAAGATACATAGAACTTATTGATTCATTTTTATTAACCCATTCTTGCCCGTGAATAAAAAAAATTTTTTACATTTATTTATATTGCTTAATAATTTACACCTTCCACTGTGTGCAAGAACGATTATGGTGATACTAATTATGTTTAGGTCTTTTATACTGTATTTTCTACAGCTCAGCAGACAGTATCACACAGGATAGGATTAGATACACGGCTCATCAGGCAGTATCACACAGGAGAAGATTAGATATGTAACTGATTCCTACAGCCAGAAGGACAGCTACAGGAGACACCATTTCTTTGGATTTTACAACTTAAGGGCAACGCATGTCTCAGTACAGCGACCCTAAAAGCACCAGGATGGAACCAGCAGTGGATTACAGATACTCTGTGGAGGAATTTGACCGTATGATGTGGTTGCGGCTGAACTTCTTCGGACCCAATCCAGCTGAGAAATACGTGAAGTTCGTGAGGAGTCTAGTGTCTAAGACCCTACTATACCGGGCAGAAGGTGACGGTCAGCTGCCACGTTGGGTGGACCTCCATCGGAAGTTACGGTTGCGGGACAGTGGGAGCCCAGTCTCCATTCCCCAGCGGCAGTGTGAAGTGCAGGGAGGGGAGAGCAGCGGCAGGCTGAGTTACAGGGGCAGAGGTAGTTGTTCCTGCCCCCCAGCAGCAGCAGGATTTGTTGGGAACTGGGAGCCTAGTCTCCATTCCCCAGCGGCAGCTTAACGCACCAGGGGGAGACAGTAAGCCCCACAACTGTGCAGATGGGACCGTGGTCTCTGCACTCACAGCACAGGGGGTCGGGACAGTCGGTCCTGTCCCCCAGCAACAGGGGTGTTTAGCCAAAGAGGAGACAGTCGGTCTCCCCCTCAAACAACCAGATCTCCAGCCATCTCCGCAGGGATACCAGGAGGAGGAGGTAAGCGAGCCCTCCCCTTCCCAGCTACTTCCCAACCAATTTCTGGGTGCAGGAGATGAGCCTGCAATACCCACTGATCCCTTCCCAGCGGAAGAGCTGGCATCAGGGCAGAGAGCCGCTAGCCTCTGCTCCACCAACCCCCTTGTTACAGGACTGGCTTGTACCCCCCTCACCCCAGCGGAAGAGCTGGCATCTGGGCAGAGCACAGTCGGCCTCTGCCCACCAAGTACCTACAGCTCCAAGCTGGAGAACCACAAAGCAAGGAGTAGCAGATGCCCACTCAACAGCTGGGGACCTACAGAACAGAGCCAGGCCCCAAAATTCAACAGGTCCAGTATTGGGTTGTGGGTGGGCTGCCAGACTAACTCAGGTACCGACCGGCGTGAGGTCAGGTATCTGGTTAGTCTTCCCTGGGGGGGGGGGGGAGATGTGTGGCGAAACCAACCTCGCCACTGTGTTTTGAAGGGGGCTGTTTACCAGCCTCCTGCCCTGGGATTATGGTCCCTTAAGTTATTGGGTCTTAAGGCACTTGGGACTGAGCCCTCTGTCCCTGGATTGCATCCTTTGCCTTACTTGCTTGGATGAAGCACATGGTGAGAACAATAGATAGCGGCCATTTTAGCTCACAGAGACTGTTCTGACTTTTCCACACGGTGCTATCTTGCCTGTATTTGGTGCACAGAGACATCATTCAGTAGTTTGAAACTACCAAACAGGGGACACATTTATTAGTGACTATTTTCGGTATAACTTGTATATTTTCAGTGTAACTGTATCTTCCAAACTACTGAACGGATGTGGGTGAATTTTGGACATGTGGTTCACCCAGATCCCTCGGTTCCTGTGATATGTTTTATAAAACTGTATTTCTCTGCCTTTGATAATTATATTCGCCCTTGTGTTCAATAATCATCACCGGCAGAGGGGAGGATTTTGTGTGGGTGTGTTTCTATTGTCCCATTGTGTGTTTAAATGGTGATGTCTGTCCTGTTGTCTCCACTTGTGTATTGGTGATCTCCCCTTTGTCCTGAGAGATAATTGGATTGCCCTCGGTTGTCTCCCAGGCAGAGAGGAGGAAACCATGATGCATTGTGGGGATGTGTTGTATCTGTTCTGTATTTGCAAAACTGTAATAAAAACCAGGCTGGGTGTGCCAGCACATCAGAGCACTGCTGGACCCTCAACACGGAGCCTTGTCTCGTTATTGGGGGGATTCCCTATATGCTGTTGGAGACTGATTGCCAGGAGTGTAAGCTGATTGGATGCTTTTCCTGTTCGTCTGCTAGCAGCTATTCGCGAGGTTCCAGTTTGGAGTGCTATTTTGTATCTAGTTCGGGAGGTTGGTGTTCTGCAGTAGCTGTGCCTGTCTCTCAGAAAGGGGCATATCGCCTAAACGGATTTTAACCCCTTGTCTGCTGAAACGGTCCGTTACAAGATACACAGCTCAGCAGACAGTATCACACAGGATAGGATTAGATACACAGCTCAGCAGACAGTATCACACAGGATAGGATTAGATACACGGCTCAGCAGGCAGTATCACACAGGAGAAGATTAGATACACAGCTCAGCAGACAGTATCACATAGGATAGGATTAGATACACAGCTCAGCAGACACTATCACACAGGATAGGATTAGATACACAGCTCAGCAGGCAGTATCACACAGGATAGGATTAGATACACAGCTCAGCAGACAGTATCACACTGGATAGGATTAGATACACAGCTCAGCAGACTGTATCACACAGGATAGGATTAGATACACAGCTCAGCAGACTGTATCACACAGGATAGGATTAGATACACAGCTCAGCAGACAGTATCACACAGGATAGGATTAGATACACGGCTCAGCAGACTGTATCACACAGGATAGAATTAGATACACGGCTCAGCAGACTGTATCACACAGGATAGGATTAGATACATGGCTCAGAAGACAGTATCACACAGGATAGGATTAGATACACGGCTCAGCAGACAGTATCACACAGGATAGGATTAGATACACGGCTCAGCAGACAGTATCACACAGGATAGGATTAGATACACGGCTCAGCAGACAGTATCACACAGGATAGGATTAGATACACGGCTCAGCAGACAGTATCACACAGGATAGGATTAGATACACTGCTCAGCAGACAGTATCACACAGGATAGGATTAGATACACGGCTCAGCAGACAGTATCACACAGGATAGGATTAGATACACAGCTCAGCAGGCAGTATCACACAGGATAGGATTAGATACACAGCTCAGCAGACAGTATCACACAGGATAGGATTAGATACACAGCTCAGCAGACAGTATCACACAGGATAGGATTAGATACACAGCTCAGCAGACAGTATCACACAGGAGAGGATTAGATACACAGCTCAGCAGTCGGTATCACACAGGATAGGATTAGATACACAGCTCAGCAGTCAGTATCACACAGAATAGGATTAGATACACAGCTCAGCAGATAGTATAACACAGGATAGGATTAGATACACAGCTCAGCAGGCAGTATCACACAGGATAGGATTAGATACACAGTGTCGGGAGGCCCGGGCCTTTACTCCTGTGTCTTTTCTGTCAGACGGTGCATATATAGAGATATCTGCCTGTAACCGCTGTTATTATAGTGTTGAGTGTCGTGAGCCTAATATTCAAGATCCAAAGTTGATTAGCTAAAAACTTCATTTTAATTTTGTCAGAGATCCGTTACCATACAACATTCAAATGTATGGGCTCCGGCGAGGGAAAATCGTTATCAGTGATGTCTCAGATTCCTGTTTCTACATGGTTTTGAAGTTAAAAAATCGATGGGCGAAGTTCTTCACCTATGTCTCACCAGACGGGTCCCTGTACAGCATTAAAACGAAGTTTTGAGCAAATTTACCTCGGATCTTGGTTCCAAAGCTCTATTCACTCAACTCTATAATAATAGCCATTAGAAAGAACTAAGGAGGACCTGTGATGATGTCATGTGATCAGTGCAGCGGGGGCGCAGCTCAGAGATAGTGACTAAGGACCTGTGATGACATCACCATCATCATCAGTGCAGGATGGGCGAAGCTTAGCGGTACTAAACAATATGGTACAGATACTTGCGCTGGTCAAAACATACCCTTATATAAATCTGAAATATATTCTATACTTGCCGTTGGTGATATAGTTCAAATACCACTTGTAGTTCTAGTCCCCCTTCTTTTATAGCTGTACTTGCAGAGTAGGAACTTCAGCTTCAACCCTCTGAAGCGCGTAGCCCCGGCCGGTGACTCGCGCATGAGGGAAGCCTGGCAAGTATTACCTCAAGAAGGAATTGTGGACCCGTTTTAGTGCTACGGAGCAAAAGCCTGTGGTCCCGCTGTATCCAATTAGGAGCAACGCGACATATATAGGCCGCACGACACCACTCGTAAACCTGGGACGCGATAGGGCCCTGGGGGGCGGCGCGTTGCATTTTAAAAGGGAAAAATTGATGGCTGAAGGAAAAATACCTTGAGTCCAGACCTTGTTGTGAAATCCAACAGCAGCTTTACTTGAATAAACTTTCATCCAAACGATTGGAAGGCTCTGTCCTGGTTCCAGCAGGTTTTGGCATAAACTGGAAGGCAAACTCAATAACTCTGCTTTCTCTCTTTCTCTGCTATACTGACAGGTATGCTTAAATACTTTACTTCCTTTGTTTATGCTGCACCAAAGTCTACTTAAGTCTGGTTTCTGACACTCAGTAAATAACTTATTTTCAGCTAAAGAACACTTTCCTCTGGCTGCTATATCTGTCATGTCTACTCGGTTCCAACATAGAGTCTAAACTGGAATAATCTAGAACTGCCACCTCTCCCTTCTGGTAGGAAGCAGGACTGGCCCACTTCTGCCCAAAGGGGGGAGAATGGAATGGTAATTTTCATTCTAAGTATAGCTCTGCCATATACGCTGCCACCTGCTGGTGAACCAGGCATATTACATGTAACAAACAGTTGCAGAACAATACTATCAATGCACATTGGTGAAGGACCTGGAAATAAATACAAGCATCAGCATGACATTTATATTAACCATTAGAGACAGTAGCTGAGTGCAGAAATCGTAACACCACTCCAGGGTATTACAGGACTAGAACTACAAGCGGGATTTGAACTATATCACCAACGGCAAGTATAGAATATATTTCAGATTTACATAATGGTATGTTTTGACCTGCACAGGTGCCTGTACCATATTGTTTAGTACTTCTTTAATTGGAGGAGTGTCAGTTATCCCCTCACATTACGTACTCAACAGCGGTCTTCTACGGTTTTATAACATCACATTCTTGCACGCCACAGCAGCAGCACGGGTGTCTTTCCTACTACATTTATTGACGTTTAGAGGTAGTTATGAAGGACCTGTGATGACATCACTGTCGTGATCAGTGCAGGATGGACGAAGCTCAGAGATAGTGATAAAGGACCTGTGATGACATCACTGTCATATGATCAGTGCAGAGGGGATGGAGCTCAGAGATAGGGATCACGGACCTGTGATGACATCACAGTCATGCAGGGGCAGATTGGCCATAGACCTCACAGGGAAATTTCCTGGTGGGCCAATACCCAGGGGGCCACCTGGGCCCTCCTCAAGGCCAGACAGTGGAAGTTTTTGGGGATGTATTTTGTGCTGCTGGCAGTATTTTGTGATGGACTGTGGTATTTGGCTCTGTTGGCCAGTATAATGTGCCACAATATGGTATTGCTGGCCCTGCCTTCCATCAATTTGGACCCGACTACAAAACAGGGCCACTTTTAGTATTTTTTCTAGGGCCACTTTAAGTTCCCAGTCCGCCCCTGCTGTCATGTGATCAGTGCAGGATGGTCATGGGCGAAGCTCAGAGATAACGATGAAGGACCTGTGATGACGGCACTGTCATGTTATCAGTGCAGAGGGGGCGGAGCTCAGAGATAGTGATAAAGGACCTGTGATGATGTCATTGTCATGTGATCATTGCAGGATGAGTGAAGCTCAGAGATAGTGATGAAGGACCTGTGATGACATCACCGTCATGTGATCAGTGCAAAGGGGGCAGAGCTCAGAGATGGTGATGACAGACCTGTGATGACATCACAGTCATGTGATCAGTGCAGAGGGGGCAGGGCTCAGAGATAGTGATGACGGACCTCTGATGATGCAGACCTCTGTCCGTCTTTTCTCCTTAAATGTCCCTCTTTTGGATCCGGAGGTATAGATTTGCATTATTACATTTACAATATTGACCCTGAAAGTGTTTGTATGGTTCCTCTCTGTATATTAGACTCCACCTTGTATATTATTTTATTATTTGATGCAAATTGTATTTTAGAAATTTCTCTATTCAGATAAGTCCTCATTTACACGGTCGGTATTTTATCAGTATTTGTAAGCCAGAAGCAAGAGTGGGTCCAAAACACAGAAGAGATTCAAATGTTTCCATTATATTTCAGCTCTATTTTGGACCCACTCCTGTTTTTTGCTTTAAATACTGATCAAATACTGAAAGTGTGAAAGAGTTCTAATTTTTTGCGCTATTGTGCACCAAGAATACTATTAAAGTGGATAAATATACAGGAAAAATGGACTTTCACGCAATGAACCATGTGTTCCTCTGATAGTCCAAAAAGTTGGGAAGAATGATGACCTCACTGTCATGTGATCAGTGCAGGATGGGTGAAGCTTAGAGATAGTGATGAACCCTCAATCAGTATTTTGCGTTAGCAGGTATATCACAGTCCTCAATCAATATTTAATTGAAGCAGGTATATCGCACCCCTCAATCTGTATTTTGTCAACCTGCGGCCCTCCAGCTGTTGTAATACTACAACTCCTATGATGCCCTTCTGTAGGATGATAGCTGTAGGCTGTCAGAGAATGATGAGAGTTGTAGTTTTGCAACAGCTGGAGGGCCGCAGGTTGAGCATGCCTGCTTTAGAGGCTAGAGCCTGATTAAATTTTCACCTCCAGTACAAGAGGAAATAATCCCAACTAAGACTGGGCCCCCTCTTGCCCTGGGCCCCATAGCAGTCACCTGGCAAGCGCCCGACTTATCGGGAGGGTGCTTAGGGACAGGGGGTCCCCCTCCCCTTCCCCTTCCTAGCCGTGGATCATATGTGGCACCTTGTCAGCTCCGTTTAGGTGCTTGAGGGGTTAATTGAGTTAGGATGGGACGTCATTATGGGATGATTAGGATATGTCTCCTCCCTCTAGCAGGGTATATAACCCCCTCCCCTGCTGCTGCACTTCCTCTTTGCAGCGGAAGCCGAGTTGGTAAGGTCGGTTGTCTGTACCAGAGATGTCTGCAAGGGATGCTTCCTTGAGAGAGGCCCTTCTGGCGAGTTATTCTGAAGGGGGAGAGGGCTGGCTGCGTTCGTTTTTGAGCAGCCTTGGCCCCCCTCTGCCCTCTTCTGCGGCTGCCATTGGTGGGTCTGTGGCGGCGCTGCCGCAAGTCGCTGGCAGTGCTGACGCTTCTTCTGGAGGCCGGCGGTCCACCCGGTGCACCCGCCCTCCCACCCGTTTAGGTCACAGTCCCCCCGCTCCCTCTCATAGTGTAGGCACTTACCGGAGCTCCCGGTCCCGCGCGCGCGCGCATGCGCTGTTTCGTCGGGCCGCGAGTCTGCTGCGGTGAGTGAGTGCGCCTCGGCCCCGCCCCTTCCTGTGTCGTCACCCCCGGCCGCTCCTGGGTTAGTTAGTGCGTGGCAGGCGAGTTTACTGGACATCATGGGAGCCCAGGGCAGCGTGGAGTCTTGTGACTCCCCCCCGACCCCCCCCCTTCTCAGCCTGCAGCCCAGGTGGGCGTCAGTTGTGCTGTTGCAGGGGGCACAGGGGTTGCCCCACATTTGATAGTCGCCAGCCAGGCTGGCTTGGTGGGGCCTGCTTCCTCATTGGCAGAGCCCCCGGTGGTGGCTGCGGCCCCCCCCTTTACCACCCCAACCCCTTCAGTTGCCTCAGCCCCCACCCTTGCCCCCCCCTGCAGCCTCAAACCCCTGGGGGCGTTGTTCAGTCGCGCAGGCGCAGGGGGATGTCTAGGTCCTCGTCGTCCTCATCCACCGACGGCAGGAGGCGTTACCGCCGCCATGCTCGTAGACGCCAGTCCCGTCACCGTTCCAGGATTTCTGGCGGCAGCAGGCGTTCCAGATCCTCTAGGTGGCGCTCACCGTCGTCTTCGGACGGATCGACGGGCGCATCTGGGGAGTCTGGTCGTCCGTCCGGTTCTAGAAGAAAGAGGCAGGTGCCTAGTCATACCTCCAGGGCTCCCAGCCTGGCCCCAGTGACGGAACCCCGGACTGAGATCCCGGTACCCGGTCCTTCTTCGGTGCTGGCGACTGATGCACCCGGTGAGTACCAGTATACTGGGGCGTGGGGGGGGGTTAGTGGGGATGTGGAATCGGTGCTTAAGGCATTGCTTGCGAAGATGTCCCCTTCTCCTGCCCCTTTGTCTTCCTTGTCGCGTACCCCAGTTTTGGCGGGGGTTCATAAAGATTCTTTCTTTTGTGGTGTTAGCCCCCTGGGTTGTCATTTAGATGACGCTGCGAGGGAGAAAATATGGTCCAACCAATATATTGACATTTGGTCTCTTATATCGGTGGATCAGCATACGGTTGACAAGGAGAGGCGATTCCCTGACAAGCCGTTTGATCGCAAGCCCAGGGTCGCTAAATCCATTAATAACTGGTTGCAAGCCTTTTCGGTGTTGGGATGTATTATGGGCCAGCGGCACCCTGACCGCTGTTCGGAATTATTTGTCTACCAAGATACTATTTACAGTGCTTACAGAGCCCATGGCGGTAGCGCTTGGTGGCGATATGACGAAGAATTCCGGCGGCGGTTGGTGTTGCATCCGGAAGTGGGTTGGGGTGTCAAGGCGACTGATGTCTGGCTTCGCCTCATGGTGTCCCAGCGGCAGCCCCCCTTTCCTAGCGCGGCCACTTGTTCAGGAGCAATCTCTGGTCATGGGCCAGTGGCCGCCCGCCGCCCTGGGGCGTGCTGGCTTTTCAACGAAGGCCATTGCAAATACGCTGGCCTGTGCAAGTACAGGCATGAGTGCTCAGCATGTGGTGGCAGCCACGCCGCTAACCGGTGCTCCCGCCCGACTTCCAGGCCTTTCAAGCCCCCCGGTTCGGGAGACCCTAAGGACCCCAGTGAGCGTAACAGAGATGTCCCCATGGTTAGACATTTACCCCAATAAGGCGGCCGCCTCGCAGCTTCGCTTTGGTTTCACGTTTGGTTTCTTTATTCCTTTTGTTTTGAGTAGGTTTCCTGTCTTTTCCGATAATTTGCGTTCTGCTAGGGAGCTCCCGGAGGTTGTTCGTGAGAAGTTGGGTAAGGAGGTGTCTTTGGGCCGAGTCAAGGGGCCGTTTCAATCTATTCCGTTTCCTAACCTTAGAGTGTCCCCTTTGGGTATTGTTCCCAAGAAGGAACCGGGTAAGTTCCGCCTCATACACCACTTATCCCACCCCAGGGGTTCGTCGGTGAATGACGCTATTTTGCCTGAGGAGGCCTCGGTGTCCTATGTGTCCTTTGACCGCGCTGTTTCTCTGGTTAGGACGGCGGGTCAAGGCGCCCTTTTGGCATACCGCTCCAAGATGTTCTTTGGTTTTGCCGTATAAAATAAATAAGCTGTGGCCGATCACCACCCAGCTAAAAGGTTACCTGTTGTCCCGCGTGTTTGTTATATGGGTCAGTTTTTAAGTAAGGGGGGAGCTACAGGTAGGCAGAGGTCCCGGCCCGGTTCTTGGCTTCCCTTTGCCCTATCCTTACAAACCAGCAGTCTGGCAAGCGCCCGACTTATCGGGAGGGTGCTTAGGGACTGGGGGTCCCCCTCCCCTTCCCCTTCCTAGCCGTGGATCATATGTGGCACCTTGTCAGCTCCGTTTAGGTGCTTGAGGGGTTAATTGAGTTAGGATGGGACGTCATTATGAGATGATTAGGATATGTCTCCTCCCTCTAGCAGGGTATATAACCCCCTCCCCTGCTGCTGCACTTCCTCTTTGCAGCGGAAGCCGAGTTGCCCACCCTCCCGCCCTTGAATGGGTACTTCAGCGGGGAGTTTTCTTCTTTGGTCTCTGTTTTACAGTTATGTAACAGGAGGGAGAATGTTCGCATACGATAGGTAGTTATTATCTGGGGAGCGTTAACGGCGTGGCGATGATGTAAGGAATGTTTGTATGCAGGTGTTGTACCTTTTTACCGTTGTTTTCAGTTATTTACTTTGTCTTCTTCTTTTAAGAAGGGCGGTTTGGTTTGAAATACGAAGTCACAGCTGGCGGTAATTGATACAGCGGAATGTTGGAGATGGCTGATGGCATACTTGCCCGCCGGGAGTCCGGCGGTTGGCATACCGCTCCAAGATGTTCTTTGGTTTTGCCGTATAAAATAAATAAGCTGTGGCCGATCACCACCCAGCTAAAAGGTTACCTGTTGTCCCGCGTGTTTGTTATATGGGTCAGTTTTTAAGTAAGGGGGGAGCTACAGGTAGGCAGAGGTGCCGGCCCGGTTCTTGGCTTCCCTTTGCCCTATCCTTACATACCAGCAGTCTGGTCTGCCGCTGTGGTAGTTACGCCCCTGCCTGATGGACAAGACCTGAGGGACAGTACCTGATGGACAATAATTGAGAGACAGTAACTGATGGACAATACCTTATGGTAAATATCAAAGAGACAATACCTGAGAGATGATGTCTGAGAGACTATACCTGAGGGACAGTACGTGAGAGACAATACCTGAGGGTCTGTACCTGAAGTACTATCTCAATAAAGAAGGACCCGTCACCATCTCAATAAGGTGTAACAATGACACCTATAGAATCTAAGTTGGCTTATAATACTTACAAGCCGTGATGATGATGATGATGGTCACTTGATGAAACTGGATACTCCCCAGCATACAGCACTGATACATGTGAATAGTGAGCAGGAATTTTGGTCTGATACTGTATATGACAGACAGGATCCTCTGTGTTGTGGGATTGAACATTCCTATATAAGAGATGACCACTATTCTGCTACTCCTCTGAGGATCCGGTATACACAATATCAGTAACTCATCAAATGTGACAAGCAATTGACTATATCCCCGAATATCAGCAGGACACACTCAATTTAAAGGGGTTGTACCTTGATAAATGTAAAAAAAATCGAAAAAATAAATAAAAATGGGGGTGTGATCTCCTACTTTAAGGGGTGTGATGTGTTCCTTTTGGGGGTGTGATCTCCTTTTGG
The DNA here is from genome assembly GCF_014858855.1 of Bufo gargarizans. Lineage (NCBI taxonomy): Eukaryota > Metazoa > Chordata > Amphibia > Anura > Bufonidae > Bufo > Bufo gargarizans. The sequence continues at coordinate 4,583,405 of NC_058085.1, forward strand.
TGTGTGATATCCTCCTATTAGGGGTGTGATCTCCTTTTGAGGGTATGTTCTTGTTTTGGGGGTGTGATGGCCTCCTTTTGGAAGTGTGATGACCTCCTTTTGGTTGTGTGATCTCCTTTTGGTTGTGTGATGAGCTTCTTCTGGGGGTGTGATCTCCTCCTTTTGGGGGGGTGATCTCCTATTTTTGGGGGTCTGATCTCCTCCTTTTTAGGATGTGATGTGCTTCATTTGGCGGTCTGATCTCCTCCTTTTCAGGATGTGATGTGCTTCATTTGGGAGTGTGATCTCCTCCTTTTCAGGGTGTGATGTTATCCATTTGGGGGTGTGGATCTCCTGCTTTTTTGGGGTAATGAAAATGGCCCCCCTACTGCCAGTACCCACAGTAAAAAAAAGCCCACAGTGCCTCCTGCTGGCGACATGCAGGGACATTCCTGCTGGACCGAGTAGTAGATACTCCCTGGCCTGACCTTGTCTACTCCTCCCAGCAGGTGCCATTACCCCACTGCACGGCGCCTGCTGGGGAGAGCAGGATGTGCCCCGGTCATGAGATGGTGAGGATTACTGATTTCTATTTTATTTACATCACTGGGGGGTCTTAACTTATCTAAAGGGGTGCACTATTGTGTGTCGGCATCAAGTGGGAGCACTACTGTGTGGGGGCATTAAACAGGAGTTCTACTGTGTGGGGGCAGTAAGGGGGAAGTAACAGAATTACATTCCTCGATTTCCATATCACAAAACAGGAAGATGGCTGGATCAATACTTGGATCTTTTGGAAACCAACAGCCACTTATAATCTCTTAAAGTGGAAGAGCTGGCAAGCTCAGGCATTAAAAAAGGGGTAACCCAAAGGGACAATACCTGAGGGACAGGGCCTGAGGGACAGGGCCTGAGGGACAGGGCCTGAGGGACAATATCTGAGGGACAGTACCTGAGGTACAATAACTGAGGGACAGTACATGAGGGACAATACCTGAGGAAAAAATACCTGAGGGACAATACCTGACAGATAATAACTCAGGGACAATGCTTGAGGGACCATACCTGAGGGACAGTACAAGACAGACAGTACCTGTTGGACAAATACCTGAGATACAGTAACCGAGGGCCAATACCTGTGGGACAAATACCTAAGATACAATACGTGAAAGACAGTACCGAAGGGACAGTACCTGATGGACAATGTCTGAGAGACAGTACCTAAGGGACAATACCTGAGTTACAGTACATCAGAGAGAAAACCTGAGGGACAATACCTGAAGGACAGTACCTAAAAGATAATATCTGAAAGACAGTACCTAAGGGACAAAACCCGAGTTACAGTACCTGAGGGACAATACATCAGAAAGAATACCTGAGGGACAGTACATGAGAGATAATACCTGAGGGACAATGCCTGAGAGACAGTACCTGAAGGACAATAACTGAATAACAATACCTGAAGGACAATACCTGAGAGATAATAACTGATGGACAAATACCTGAGAGACGGTACTTGAGGGACATCACCTGAGGGACAATACCTGAAGGAGAGTACTTGAAAGACAATATCTGAAAGAGAGTACCTAAGGAACAATACCAGAGTTACAGTACCTCAGAGAGAATAGATGAGGGACAATATCTAAGAGACAGAACCTGAGGGACAATACCAGAAGGACAGTACCTGAAAGACAATATCTGAAAGACAGTACCTAAGAAACAGTACCTCAGAGAGAATACCTGAGGGACATTTCCTGAGGGACAGTGCCTGAGAGACGATATCTGAGAGACTGTACCTAAGTAAAAATACCTGAGTTACAGTACCTGAGGGAAAATACTTGAGGGACAGTACATCAGAAAGAATACCTGATGGACAGTACATGAGGCATAATACCTGAGGGATAATACCTGAGACAATAACTGAGTGACAAATACCTAAGAGACAATAACTGATGGACAGAACCTGAGGAACAATACATGAGGGACAATAACTGAGGGATGGTACTTGAGGGACAAATACCTTAGGGACAGCACCTGAAGGACAGTACCTGAGGGACAGTACCTAAAGAACAATACCTGAGTTACAGTACCTCAGAGAGAATACCTGAGGGACAGTACCTAAAGGGACACTACATGAGAGACAATACCTGAAGGGAAAATACCAGAAGGACAGTACCTAAGGAACAATACCTGAGTGACAGTAGCTGAGGGACTGTACCTGAGAGAAAATAACTGAGGGACAGTACATAAAGGACAGTACCATATGGATAATATCTGAGAGACAATACCAGAGAGACAATGCCAGAGTGACAATACCCAAGGGACAAATATCTGAGGGACAATACCTAAGAGACAGTACCTGAGAGACAATACCTGAGAGACAATACCTGAAGGACAGTACATGAGGGACAAAAACTGAGAGACAATACCAGAGAGATTATTCCTGAGGGACAAATATCTGAGACAATACCCGAGGGACAATACCTGAAGGACAGTATCTGAGGGACAATACTTGAAGGACAGTATCTAAGGGACAATACCTGAGGGACAGGACCTGAAGGAGAATAACTGAAGGACAGTACCTGAGGGACAATACCTAATGGATGCATACCTGATAGACAATAACTGAGGGACAATACATGAGAGACAATAACTGAGGAACAGTACCTGAGGGACAATACATGAGGCACAGTACCTGAAAGACCATACCTGAGAGACAGTACCTGAAGGACAGTATCTGAAAGACGATATCTGAGAGACAGCACCTAAGGGACAATACCTGAGTTACAGTAGGTGAGGGACAATACCTGAGGGACTGTTCCTCAGAGAGAATACCGGAAGGACAATTCTGGAGGACAGTACATGAGGGACAATACCTCAGAGAGAATTCCTGAGGGACACAACCTAAGGGACAATACATGAGGGACAATAACTGAGGGACAGTACCTAAGGGACAATACCTGATTAACAATACCTGATAGACAATACCTGAAAGACAATATCTGAGAGACAGTACCTAAGGGACAATAACTGAAATACAGTACCTAAGGGACAGTACCTCTGAGAAAATACCTGAGGGACAGTACCTTAGGGACAATATTTGAGGGACAGTACCTAAGGGACAATACCTGAGGTACAATGACTTAGGGATAGTACCTAAAGGACAAATACCTGAGAGACAGCATCTGAGAGACAGTACCTAAGGGAAAGTACCTGATGGACTATAACTGAGAGACAATACCTGAAGGACAGTACATGAAAGACAATATCTGAGAGACGGTACCTAAGAAACAATACATGAGTTACAGTACCTAAGGGACAATACCTGAAGGACAATACCTGAATGACAGTACCTCAAAGAGAATACCTGAGGGACAGTACCTAAGGGACAATACATGAGGGACAATTCCTGAGGAACAGAACCTTAGGGACAAATACCTGAGAGACAATAACTGAGGGACAGTACCTAAGGGACAATTCCTGAAAAACAATACCTAAAAGACAATATCTGAGAGACAGACAGTACTTAAGGGACAATAACTGAGATACAGTACCTGAGAGACAGTACCTCAGAGAAAATACCTGAGGCACAGTACCTAAGGGACCCTAAGGTACAATAACTGAGGGATAGTACCTAAAGGACAAATACCTGAGAGACAGTACCTAAGGGAAAGTACCTGATGGACAATACCTGAGAGACAATACCTGAAGGACAGTACATGAAAGATAATATCTGAGAAATGGTACCTAAGGAATAATACATACGTTACAGTACCTGAGGGAAAATACCTGAGGGGCAATACCTGAAGGACAGTACATGAAAGATAATATCTGAGAGATGGTACCTAAAGAACAATACATACGTTACAGTACCTGAGGGAAAATACCTGAGGGACAATACCTGAATGACAGTACCTAAGAGAAAATACCTGATGGACAATACCTGAAAGACAATATCTGAGAGACAGTACCTGAGGGACAGTATCTAAGGGACAATAACTGAGATACATAACCTGAGGGACAGTACCTTAGAGAAAATACCTGAGGGACAGTACCTTAGGGACAATGACTGAGGGATAGTACTTAAAGGACAAATACCTGAGAGACAGCTTCTGAGAGACAGTACCTAAGGGAAAGTACCCGATGGACAATAACTGACAGACAATACCTGAAGGACAGTACATGAAAGATAATATCTGAGAGACGGTAACTAAGGAACAATACATGAGTTACAGTACCTGAGGGACAATATCTGAAGGACAGTACCTCAGAGAGAATACCTGAGGGACAGTACCTAAAAGACAATACATGAGAGACAATTCCTGAGGGACAGAACATGAGGGACAAATACCTGAGAGACAATAACTGAGGGACAGTACCTAAGGGACAATACCTGAAAGACAATATCTGAGAGACAGTACCTTAGGGACAATAACTGAGATACAGTACCTGAGGGACAGTACCTTAGGGACAATACCTGAGGGACAGTAACTGAGGGACAGTAACTGAGAGACAGTACCTGATGGACAATACCTGAAGGACAGTACCTCAGAGAGAATACATAAGGGACAGTACCTAAGGGACAATACATGATGGTTAATACCTCAGGGACAGTACCTGAAGGACAATACCCGAGGGAAAATACCTGAGGAACAGTACCTCAGAGAGAATACCTGAGGGACAATACCTGAAGGATAAAAAGCTGAGATACGATACGTAAAGGACAGTACCTGAGAGACAGCACCTGAGAGACAATACCTGAGGAACAGTTCCTGAGGTACAATAACTCAGGGACAGTACCTGAAGAACAATACCCGAGGGACAAATACCTGATGAACAGTACCTGAAGGACAGTAACTGAGGGACAGTACCTGAGGGACTATACCTAAGGGACAGTACCTCAGAGAGAATACCTGAGGGACAGTAGCTGAGGGACAATACCTGAGGAACAGTAACTGAGGGGAAATAACTGAGGGACAGTAGCTGAGGGACAATACCTGAGATACAATAGTCGAGAGACAATACCTGAAGGACAGTACCTGATGGACAATACCTCAGAGACAGTACCTGATGGACAATACCTGAGAGAGAATACCTGAGGGACAGTACCTAAGGGACAATACATGAGGGACAATACCTGAGAGACGATACCTGAAAGACAATATCTGAGAGACAGTACCTAAGGGACAATACCTGAGATACAGTACCTGAGGGTCAGTACCTCAGAGAAAATACCTGAGGGACAGAACCTTAAGGACAATGACTGAGGGATAATACCTGATGGGCAAATACCTGAGAGTCAATAACTGAGGGACAGTACCTGAAGGACAATACCTGAGTGACAGTACCTGATGGACAACACCTGAGCGACAGTACCTAAGGGACAGTACCTGATGGCCAATAACTGAGAGACTATACCTGAAGGACAGTACATGAAAGACAATATCTAAGAGACAGTAACTAAGGAACAATACATGAGTTACAGTACCTGAAGGACAATACCTGAGGGACAATAATTGAGGGACAGTACCTGAGGAACAGTATCTGAGGGACAATACCGGAGGGATAAATAGCTGAGATACAATACCTGCGACACAATACATGAAGGACAGTACCTTAGAGACAGCACCTGAGAGACAATACCTGAGGAACAGTACAAGAGGGACAAATACTTGAGGGACAGTACCTTAGAAAAAGCACCTGATGGAACTACATGAAGAACAGTACCTGAAAGCCGATATATGAGAGAGACAGCACCTAAGGGACAATACCCGAGTTACAGTACCTGAGGGACAATACCTCAGAGAGAATACCTGAGGGAAAGTAGCTGAGGGACAGCACCTGAGGTCCAGTACCTGAGGGGCAATACCTGACATTCAATACTTGAGAGACAATACGTGAGGGACAGTACTTGATGGACAACACTTAAAAGACAGGTAGCAGTACCTAAGGGACAGTACCTGATGGACAATACCTGAAGGACAGTTCCTCAAAGAGAATACCCAAGGGACAGTACCTTAGGGACAATACATGCGGGACAATAACTGAGGGACAAATACTTGAGAGACAATAAATGAGGGACTGTACCTGAGGGACAATACCCGAGGGACAGTATCTGGGGGACAATACCTAATGGACAGTACATGTAAGCCGATATCTGACAGACAATACCTGAGTTACAGTACCTGAGGGACAGTAACTCAGAGAGAATATCTAAGGGACAGTAGCTGAGGGACAGTACCCGATGGACAGTACCTGAGCTTAGTGTTGATCACGAATATTCGAATTGCGAATTTTTATTGTGAATATCGGCACTTTGAGAATTTGCGAATATTTAGAATATAGTGATATATATTCGTAATTTCGAATATTAAAGATTTTTTTTTAATCAGTACACATGATCCCTCCCTGCTTCTAGCTTGTGGGCCAACGAGAAGGCTGCAATATCTTTGACTTTAGGAGTAGTGTTGATGAGGAGTTCCCATGGTGACGGGGAGGCTTGTCGGGGAGGAGTATGCCAAAGTGGAACGACTGTACAGATAAAAAAAAAATACGAATATTCTAAAAAAACTAATATTTTTTGTTTTTAGAATATTCGTAATATTCTAAAACAAGCATATATAGCAATATAGCGAATATTCGAAAAAAACGAATGTAGAACAATATAGCTAATATAGTGCTATAATCTTTTTTTTAATAGTTGTAATTTTTTTCCAGTCTGAACTTCAGATGCGAAAATAATTACAACTATTAGACAAAGAAGATTATAGCACTATATTAGCTAAATTGCTCTATATTTGTTTTTTCTTTTTTGAATATTCGCTATATTGCTATATATTCGTTTTTTGAATATTCGTAATATATTAAAACAAGAATATATAGCAATATAGCGAATTATAATTCGCATTATGAAAATTCGCAATCAACACTACTCCTAAAGTCAAAGATATTGCAGCTTTCTCATTGGCCTACAAGCTAGAAGCAGGGAGGGATCATGACTTCACATGGAAAAAAAGACGAATATTCAAAAAAAATATATATATAGCAATATAGCGAATATTCAAGATATTTTTTTTAAACAGTACACATGATCCCTCTCTGCTTCTAGCTTGTGGGCCAATGAGAAGGCTGCAATTTCTTTGACTTTAGGAGTAGCGTTGATTGCGAATTTCCGTAATGCGAATTTTCGTAATATAATAATTTGCTATATTGCTATATATTCTTGTTTTAGAATATTACGAATATTCAAAATAATTAATATATAGCAATATAGCGAATATTTGAAAAAACGAATATAGAGCAATTTAGCTAATATAATGCTATACGCTTCTTTGTCTAATAGCTGTAATTTTTTTCCAATCTTAAATCCAGATTGGAAAAAAATTACAACTATTAAAAAAAAGATTATAGCACTATATTAGCTAAATTGTTCTACATTTGTATTTTATTTTTTTCGAATATTCGCTATAATGCTATATATTCTTGTTTTATATTCGTTTTTTAGAATATTCGTCTTTTTTTTTAAATCTGTACAGTTGTTCCACTTTGGCATACTCCTCCCCGACAAGCGCCCCCGTCACCATGGGAAACGCCTGGGAGTTAGAAAATACCATTGGATCTGAGTTTTCACGATCTCATTGATCCTCATTACAAAAATTTACATTACGAAAATTCGCAATCAACACTACTCCTAACGAATATTCGAATTTGCGAATATTCAACGAATATTCTACAAAATATTCATGAAATATCGCGAATTCGAATATGACCCCTGTGACAATGCCTGAGAGACAATATCTGAAAGACAGTACCTAAGGGACAATACCAGAGATGCAGTACCTTAGGAACAGTACGTCAGAGAAAATACCTGAGGGACAGTACCTAAGGGACAATACCTGAAGGATAGTACCTGAGGGACAAATACCTGAGAGACAATATCTGAGGGACAGTACCTGATGGACAATACATGAAAGACAATATCTGAGAGACGGTACCTAAGGAACAATACATGAGTTACAGTACATGAGGGACTGTACCTGATGGACAATAACTGAGAGACAATACCACAGAGACCATACCTGAGAGACAGTTCCTAGGAAAAAGCACCTGATGGAAATACCTGAAGAACAGTACCTGAAAGCCGATATCTGAGAGACAGCACATAATTGACAATACCTCAGAGAGAATACATGAGGGACAATACCTGAGGGACAGTACCTGAGGGACTGTACCTGAGGGACAATACCTAAGGGACAATACCTAAGGGACAATTCCTGAGGGACAATTCCTGAGGGACAATAACTGTGGGACATTAACTGAGGGACAATATCTGTGGGACAATTCCTGAGGGACAAATACCTGAGAGACAATAACTGAGGGGCAGTACCTAAGGGACAATACCTGAGAGACATTACCTAAGGGACAGTACCTCAGAGAAAATACCTGAGGGACATTACCTTAGGGACAATACCTGAGAGACATTTAATGAGGGATAGCACCTGAGAGACAAATACCTGAGAGACAATAACTGAGGGATAGTACTTTAAGGACAATACCGGAGGGACAGTTTTTGAGGGACAATACCTGAAGGACAATAAATGAGGGACAGTACCTGAGGGACAATACCTGTGGGAGAAATACCTAAAGGGACAAATACCTGAGATAAAATACTTGTAAGACAATACATGAAGGACAGTACCTAAAGCCCACAGGGAAGTGAGGAAGATAATATCCAAATATTACTGCTGACAACCTGCCTGTATATCATGTCTGAGAGGTTGTCACAGCCACGCCCCCTGCTGATGACATCACTGATATAATGACATGTGATCAGACATGGGATCCACACACTTTATACTACAGGAACATCTATTCATCTATTACTGCTAACAACCTGCCTAATATGAAGTGATGTCCATACTTACTAGATGTCACAGTGGGGATGAGATGTGCGCAGATCTCTGACCCTGTCCAGATCGAGGTGTAATATCGCTCTCCTCTTATCTATGTGATATTTATACTCGTCCTCCTCTTATACCGCACACATAGTCTATATTTGGGCAACAATGGGTAGTTACTGCGTCTAATGTCCAGCCTATAGAATAAGAAAGCAGAGTGCTGCACTGAGGGCATCAACAGCTGCCAGTACCCTGTGGTAGATCCACCTAGAGCTGTATAATACTAAATGATGGAAGTAACAGCTAATATATCCATAGAGGGAACACAGTACAGTAAAAGTAGTTATATTCTTGTACATAGGAGGCAGTATTATAGTAGTTATATTCCTGTACATAGGAGCAGTATTATAGTAGTTATATTCCTGTACATAGGAGCAGTATTATAGTAGTTATATTATTGTACATAGGAGCAGTATTATAGTAGTTATATCCTTGTACATAGGAGCAGTATTATAGTAGTTATATTCTTATACATAGGAAGCAGTATTATAGTAGTTATATTCTTGTACATAGGAGCAGTATTATAGTAGTTATATTCTTGTACATAGGAGCAGTATTATAGTAGTTATATTCCTGTACATAGGAGGCAGTATTATAGTAGTTATATTCTTGTACATAGGAGCAGTATTATAGTAGTTATATTCTTGTACAAAGGAGGCAGTATTATAGTAGTTATATTCTTGTACATAGGAGGCAGTATTATAGTAGTTATATTCCTGTACATAGGAGGCAGTATTATAGTAGTTATATTCTTGTACATAGGAGGCAGTATTATAGTAGTTATATTCTTGTACATATGAGCAGTATTATAGTAGTTATATTCTTGTACATAGGAACAGTTATATAGTAGTTATATTCTTGTACAAAGGAGGCAGTATTATAGTAGTTATATTCTTGTACATAGGAGGCAGTATTATAGTAGTTATATTCTTGTACATAGGAGGCAGTATTATAGTAGTTATATTCTTGTACATAGGAGCAGTATTATAGTAGTTATATTCTTGTACATAGAAGCAGTATTATAGTAGTTATATTCTTGTACATAGGAGCAGTATTATAGTAGTTATATTCTTGTACATAGGAACAGTTATATAGTAGTTATATTCTTGTACAAAGGAGGCAGTATATAGTAGTTATATTCTTGTACATAGGAGGCAGTATTATAGTAGTTATATTCTTGTACATAGGAGGCAGTATTATAGTAGTTATATTCTTGTACATAGGAGGCAGTATTATAGTAGTTATATTCTTGTACATAGGAACAGTTATATAGTAGTTATATTCTTGTACATAGGAGGCAGTATTATAGTAGTTATATTCTTGTACATAGGAGGCAGTATTATAGTAGTTATATTCTTGTACATAGGAGGCAGTATTATAGTAGTTATATTCTTGTACATAGGAGGCAGTATTATAGTAGTTATATTCCTGTACATAGGAGGCAGTATTATAGTAGTTATATTCTTGTACATAGGAGGCAGTATTATAGTAGTTATATTCTTGTACATATGAGCAGTATTATAGTAGTTATATTCTTGTACATAGGAACAGTTATATAGTAGTTATATTCTTGTACAAAGGAGGCAGTATTATAGTAGTTATATTCTTGTACATAGGAGGCAGTATTATAGTAGTTATATTCTTGTACATAGGAACAGTTATATAGTAGTTATATTCTTGTACATAGAAGTTAGTATTATAGTAGTTATATTCTTGTACATAGGAGGCAGTATTATAGTAGTTATATTCTTGTACATAGGAGCAGTATTATAGTAGTTATATTCTTGTACATAGGAGGCAGTATTATAGTAGTTATATTCCTGTACATAGGAGCAGTATTATAGTAGTTATATTCTTGTACATAGGAGGCAGTATTATAGTAGTTATCTTCTTTTACATAGTAGGCAGAATTATAGTAGTTATATTCCTGTACATAGGAGGCAGTATTATAGTAGTTATATTCTTGTACATAGGAGGCAGTATTATAGTAGTTATATTGTTGTATATAGGAGCAGTATTATAGTAGTTATCTTCTTGTACATAGGAGGCAGTATTATAGTAGTTATATTCTTGTACATAGGAGGCAGTATTATAGTAGTTATATTCTTGTACATAGGAACAGTATTATAGTAGTTATATTCTTGTACATAGGAGCAGTATTATAGTAGTTATATTCTTGTACATAGGAGGCAGTATTATAGTAGTTATATTCTGGTACATAGGAGACAGTATTATAGTAGTTATATTCTTGTACATAGGAGCAGTATTATAGTAGTTATATTCTTGTACATAGGAGGCAGTATTATAGTAGTTATATTCTTGTACATAGGAGCAGTATTATAGTAGTTATATCCTTGTACATAGGAGCAGTATTATAGTAGTTATATTCTTGTACATAGGAGGCAGTATTATAGTAGTTATATCCTTGTACATAGGAGCAGTATTATAGTAGTTATATCCTTGTACATAGGAGCAGTATTATAGTAGTTATATCCTTGTACATAGGAGCAGTATTATAGTAGTTATATTCTTGTACATAGGAGGCAGTATTATAGTAGTTATATTCTTGTACATAGGAGCAGTATTATAGTAGTTATATTCTTGTACATAGGAGCAGTATTATAGTAGTTATATTCTTGTACATAGAAGCAGTATTATAGTAGTTATATTCTTATACATAGGAGCAGTATTATAGTAGTTATATTCTTGTACATAGGAGCAGTATTATAGTAGTTATTTTCTTGTACATAGGAGCAGTATTATAGTATTATGCAGGTTTTCCAAATTTTATAGTCAGTCAGATGTTATATGTTAAATGCTGACGTTTTCCTTTGTAAGAATGTCTCACAAAGTACTTGATCCTGACATTAAGTCTTCATAATCCCTAAGGGGAACATGTCCTGGATCAGTGCTTCTATTACATGCAGTTCTGGATGGTCATCAAGGAGGCCTTCATTCTGAAGATGTGAGGGATGCTGGGAATCTCCTATCTGATTTGTTTGTGAAGTGTCTGTATTAATAGATTAAGAATATTTTATTTCTAAGATGTTGATCGTAGGAGTTATTCGGGTTAAAGGGTCCCTGTATCTGCAGTGAAAATAATTGTTGCACTTCCTGTATGTGGTGTTATATAGTTTTTCCTTATGAATAGTGCATAATTCTACATCTTCTGTTCTGAAAGCGGTTGGTGAATATTGGGCCTAGGTCACTTTTACCCAGTAGACTCCTCTTCTGAAACTCTCTGTGCTGCTGTAAATCATTGTCTTTCCACCATTTCATCATCTCCTACAAGGTCAGCACACTCCTCTCCTGAAATCCTCTGTGCTGCTGGGAGGACCCTGCTCCTTCCACTATGTAACTCTCATCCTGTGACCTCCACAAGATCAGCACACTCCTCTCCTGAAATCCTCTGTGCTGCTGGGAGGACCCTGCTCCTTTCACTATGTAACTCTCAGCCTGAGACATCCACAAGATCAGCATACTCCTCTCCTGAAATCCTCTGTGCTGCTGGGAGGACCCTGCTCCTTCCTCTATGTAACTCTCAGTCTGTGACCTCCACAAGATCAGCACACTCCTCTCCTGAAATCCTCTGTGCTGCTGGGAGGACCCCGCTCCTTCCAGTATGTAACTCTCAGCCTGTGACCTCTGCAAGATGAGAATACTCCTCTTCTGAAATCCTCTGTGCTGCTGGGAGGACCCCGCTCCTTCCACTATGTAACTCTCAGCCTGTGACCTCTACAAGATGAGAATACTCCTCTCCTGAAATCCTCTGTGCTGCTGGGAGGACCCTGCTCCTTCCTCTATGCAATTCTCTGGCTCTCTATTGTCTTTGTTTCCTCCTAAAATAATGACTTTCCCTGTCAATTATATATCCGTGCCCGCAAGAGCTACACACTTCTGACCTTAAATACTCTGTGCTGCTGTAACCCCTTATGTTTATATTACAATTTTATTTCCTTGTGGTGCAATGTTAAACTCATCCCTCATTTCTCAATCTGATATCTTGGGATCATCGACAAAATCCTTCAGTATCTAAGTTATTTGAAATATTCCGGAGCTGGTGCTCGCCATAATCCCGCAGTGAAATACTGGATGCGCTGGTCGCGGGCAGAGCGGAGTCAGAGCCCGGAGCTCCTCCGTGGACCTATAGACCACGAGTGGATTAAAATGTCGCTATTTTCATCTTCTACGGTAGGTCACAACTTTCGAGTGTTCTGGTTAAGCCTCGGGTCATCCGATCCAGGAACACTTCACTGCTGCTAAATAAAGATCTCTTGTTCAATTCTGAAGGAAAAGAAAAAAATGTGAAGTGTCGCCATCTGTTCTCCCGAAATCACTGAATAACGGAGCAGGTGCGAATGGAAATGTAGAAGCCGCTAATGACTGCACACCCAGATGTTAACCCTGTAGTAGCCTCCCAACTAAATGAAATAACATGAAAAATTGCAAAAAAATTATTAAAAAAATGCAAACTGTTGGACATCTTGACAAAGTGATCTTACCGCTAGAGGTGGCTGTGGACCGTTCCGATGGTCCTGAGAGGGTTAAATACATTGTAGCAGCTCTTAAAGGGAACCTGTCACCAGGTAAGTCACTGGTAACCCAGGCACAGTGCCGTGTAGGGCTTAATCTATATACAAATGAGCAGTTAAGTGCACTGAGGGCGGGCACCAGCCACTCTGTACACCCTTGCTCCTCCTGTTCCTCTGCTAGCTCCTCCCTCTACTTCTTGATTGACGGGCCAGATACCTGCATAGTCATCTCGCCTGGCGCCTTCTATCACAAGAGGAGGGAAGGGAGGAAGGAGGGAGGAGGAGCAGTGGTGCACATAGGGGCCTGGGCTCACCCTTTGTACGCTAGGCTGACTGCAACAAGTGACATTTTTGTTAAAAAATGTTGAAAGATTTCTTTTAGAAAAAATAGCTTAGTCGGACAAGGTCCGCTACGATATGTGGAGAAATATTCCGACATAGGAGATACCCGCACAGAGCCACCACCAGCAATGCTGACTGTTCTGCCTCCTAGATCTCATAGAATTTGATCCTGCCTCAATTGCAGCAGCATCCCCTCCTCCCGAGCAGCGTATCAGCAGCATCCCCTTCTCCCGAGCAGCGTATCAGCAGCATCCCCTCCTCCCGAGCAGCGTATCAGCAGCATCCCCTTCTCCCGAGCAGCGTATCAGCAGCATCCCTTTCTCCCGAGCAGCGTATCAGCAGCATCCCCTCCTCCCGAGCAGCGCATCAGCAGCATCCCCTCCTCCCGAGCAGCGCATCAGCAGCATCCCCTCCTCCCGAGCAGCACATCAGCAGCATCCCCTCCTCCCGAGCAGCGCATCAGCAGCATCCCCTCCTCCCGAGCAGCGCATCAGCAGCATCCCCTCCTCCCGAGCAGCGCATCAGCAGCATCCCCTCCTCCCGAGCAGCGTATCAGCAGCATCCCCTTCTCCCGAGCAGCGTATCAGCAGCATCCCTTTCTCCCGAGCAGCGCATCAGCAGCATCCCCTCCTCCCGAGCAGCGCATCAGCAGCATCCCCTCCTCCCGAGCAGCACATCAGCAGCATCCCCTCCTCCCGAGCAGCGCATAAGCAGCATCCCCTCCTCCCGAGCAGCGCATCAGCAGCGTCCCCTCCTCCCGAGCAGCGCATCAGCAGCATCCCCTCCTCCCGAGCAGCGCATCAGCAGCATCCCCTCCTCCCGAGCAGCGCATCAGCAGCATCCCCTTCTCCCGAGCAGCGCATCAGCAGCATCCCCTTCTCCCGAGCAGCGTATGAGCAGCATCCCCTCCTCCCGAGCAGCGTATCAGCAGCATCCCCTTCTCCCGAGCAGCGCATCAGCAGCATCCCCTTCTCCCGAGCAGCGTATGAGCAGCATCCCCTCCTCCCGAGCAGCGTATCAGCAGCATCCCCTTCTCCCGAGCAGCGTATGAGCAGCATCCCCTCCTCCCGAGCAGCGTATCAGCAGCATCCCCTTCTCCCGAGCAGTGCATCAGCAGCATCCCCTCCTCCCGAGCAGCGCATCAGCAGCATCCCCTCCTCCCGAGCAGCGTATCAGCAGCATTCCCTTCTCCCGAGCAGCACATCAGCAGCATCCCCTCCTCCCGAGCAGCGTATCAGCAGCATCCCCTTCTCCCGAGCAGCGTATCAGCAGCATCCCCTTCTCCTGAGCAGCGTATCAGCAGCATCCCCTTCTCCCGAGCAGCGTATCAGCAGCATCCCCTTCTACCGAGCAGTGTATGAGCAGCATCCCCTTCTCCCGAGCAGCGTTAAGCAGCATCCCCTTCTCCCGAGCAGCGTATCAGCAGCATCCCCTTCTCCCGAGCAGCGTATCAGCAGCATCCCCTCCTCCCAAGCAGCGTCTAAGCAGCACCCCCTTCTCCCGAGCAGCGTATCAGCAGCATCCCCTTCTCCCGAGCAGCGTATCAGCAGCATCCCCTCCTCCCGAGCAGCGCATCAGCAGCATCCCCTCCTCCCGAGCAGCGCATCAGCAGCATCCCCTCCTCCCGAGCAGCGCATCAGCAGCATCCCCTCCTCCCGAGCAGCGTATCAGCAGCATCCCCTTCTCCCGAGCAGCGTATCAGCAGCATCCCCTTCTCCCGAGCAGCGTATCAGCAGCATCCCCTCCTCCCGAGCAGCGCATCAGCAGCATCCCCTCCTCCCGAGCAGCGCATCAGCAGCATCCCCTCCTCCCGAGCAGCGCATCAGCAGCATCCCCTCCTCCCGAGCAGCGTATCAGCAGCATCCCCTTCTCCCGAGCAGCGTATCAGCAGCATCCCTTTCTCCCGAGCAGCGTATCAGCAGCATCCCCTCCTCCCGAGCAGCGCATCAGCAGCATCCCCTCCTCCCGAGCAGCGCATCAGCAGCATCCCCTCCTCCCGAGCAGCACATCAGCAGCATCCCCTCCTCCCGAACAGCGCATCAGCAGCATCCCCTCCTCCCGAGCAGCGCATCAGCAGCGTCCCCTCCTCCCGAGCAGCGCATCAGCAGCATCCCCTCCTCCCGAGCAGCGCATCAGCAGCATCCCCTCCTCCCGAGCAGCGCATCAGCAGCATCCCCTTCTCCCGAGCAGCGCATCAGCAGCATCCCCTTCTCCCGAGCAGCGTATGAGCAGCATCCCCTTCTCCCGAGCAGCGTATCAGCAGCATCCCCTTCTCCCGAGCAGCGCATCAGCAGCATCCCCTTCTCCCGAGCAGCGTATGAGCAGCATCCCCTCCTCCCGAGCAGCGTATCAGCAGCATCCCCTTCTCCCGAGCAGCGTATGAGCAGCATCCCCTCCTCCCGAGCAGCGTATCAGCAGCATCCCCTTCTCCCGAGCAGCGCATCAGCAGCATCCCCTTCTCCCGAGCAGCGTATCAGCAGCATCCCCTTCTCCCGAGCAGCGTATCAGCAGAATCCCCTTCTCCCGAGCAGCGTATCAGCAGCATCCCCTTCTCCCGAGCAGCGCATCAGCAGCATCCCCTTCTCCCGAGCAGCGTATCAGCAGCATCCCCTTCTCCCGAGCAGTGTATCAGCAGAATCCCCTTCTCCCGAGCAGCGTATCAGTAGCATCCCCCTCCTCCCGAGCAGCGTATCAGCAGCATCCCCTTCTCACGAGCAGCGCATCAGCAGCATCCCCTCCTCCCAAGCAGCGCATCAGCAGCATCCCCTCCTCCCGAGCAGCGCATCAGCAGCATCCCCTCCTCCCGAGCAGCGAATCAGCAGCATCCCCTCCTCCCGAGCAGCGCATCAGCAGCATCCCTCCTCCCGAGCAGCGCATCAGCAGCATCCCCTCCTCCCGAGCAGCGCATCAGCAGCATCCCCTCCTCCCGAGCAGCGTATCAGCAGCATCCCCTCCTCCCGAGCAGCGCATCAGCAGCATCCCCTCCTCCCGAGCAGCGCATCAGCAGCATCCCCTCCTCCCGAGCAGCGCATCAGCAGCATCCCCTCCTCCCAAGCAGCGCATCAGCAGCATCCCCTCCTCCCAAGCAGCGTATCAGCAGCATTCCCTTCTCCCGAGCAGCACATCAGCAGCATCCCCTCCTCCCGAGCAGCGTATCAGCAGCATCCCCTTCTCCCGAGCAGCGTATCAGCAGCATCCCCTTCTCCTGAGCAGCGTATCAGCAGCATCCCCTTCTCCCGAGCAGCGTATCAGCAGCATCCCCTTCTACCGAGCAGTGTATGAGCAGCATCCCCTTCTCCCGAGCAGCGTTAAGCAGCATCCCCTTCTCCCGAGCAGCGTATCAGCAGCATCCCCTTCTCCCGAGCAGCGTATCAGCAGCATCCCCTCCTCCCAAGCAGCGTCTAAGCAGCACCCCCTTCTCCCGAGCAGCGTATCAGCAGCATCCCCTTCTCCCGAGCAGCGTATCAGCAGCATCACCTTTTCCGTATCAGCGTATCAGCAGCATCCCCTTCTCCCGAGCAGCGTATCAGCAGCATCCCCTTCTCCCGAGCAGCGTATCAGCAGCATCCCCTTCTCCCGAGCAGCGTATCAGCAGCATCCCCTTCTCCCGAGCAGCATATCAGCAGCATCCCCTTCTCCCGAGCAGCGTATCAGCAACATCCCCTCCTCCCAAGCAGCGTATCAGCAGCATTCCCTTCTCCCGAGCAGCACATCAGCAGCATCCCCTCCTCCCGAGCAGCGCATCAGCAGCATCCCCTCCTCCCGAGCAGCGCATCAGCAGCATCCCCTCCTCCCAAGCAGCGTATCAGCAGCATTCCCTTCTCCCGAGCAGCACATCAGCAGCATCCCCTTCTCCCGAGCAGCGTATCAGCAGCATCCCCTTCTCCTGAGCAGTGTATCAGCAGCATCCCCTCCTCCCGAGCAGCGTATCAGCAGCATCCCCTTCTCCCGAGCAGCGTATCAGCAGCATCCCCTCCTCCCGAGCAGCGTATGAGCAGCATCCCCTCCTCCCGAGCAGCGCATCAGCAGCATCCCCTTCTCCCGAGCAGCGTATCAGCAGCATCCCCTTCTACCGAGCAGTGTATGAGCAGCATCCCCTTCTCCCGAGCAGCGTTAAGCAGCACCCCCTCCTCCCAAGCAGCGTCTAAGCAGCACCCCCTTCTCCCGAGCAGTGTATCAGCAGCATCCCCTCCTCCCAAGCAGCGTCTAAGCAGCACCCCCTTCTCCCGAGCAGTGTATCAGCAGCATCCCCTTCTCCCGAGGAGCGTATCAGCAGCATCACCTTTTCCGTATCAGCGTATCAGCAGCATCCCCTTCTCCCGAGCAGCGTATCAGCAGCATCCCCTTCTCCCGAGCAGTGTATCAGCAGCATCCCCTCCTCCCGAGCAGCGTATCAGCAGCATCCCCTTCTCCCGAGCAGCGTATCAGCAGCATCCCCTCCTCCCGAGCAGTGTATGAGCAGCATCCCCTCCTCCCGAGCAGCGCATCAGCAGCATCCCCGCCTCCCGAGCAGCGTATCAGCAGCATCCCCTTCTCCCGAGCAGCGTATCAGCAGCATCCCCTTCTCCCGAGCAGCGTATCAGCAGCATCCCCGCCTCCCGAGCAGCGTATCAGCAGCATCCCCTTCTCCCGAGCAGCGTATCAGCAGCATCCCCTCCTCCCGAGCAGCGTATCAGCAGCATCCCCTTCTCCCGAGCAGCACATCAGCAGCATCCCCTCCTCCCGAGCAGCGTATCAGCAGCATCCCCTTCTCCCGAGCAGCGTATCAGCAGCATCCCCTTCTTTCGAGCAGCGTATCAGCAGCATCCCCTTCTCCCGAGCAGCGTATCAGCAGCATCCCCTCCTCCCGAGCAGCGTATCAGCAGCATTTCCTATTTACCACTATTGGTTGTACCACCATTAACGGTACTGGCGTCACGACAAATAACATCAAGGGACTCAGCCGCAACAAGCACCCTAAGCACCCCTGACATCAAGGGCACCTCAACCACCATCTTGGCTGATGCTACCACAGAGCGTGCCCCGGAGGATTTCGTGCTGTCCACCTCAACACTGTGCTGCCGGCCCAGGGAGGCTTTCTGCTAACTGATGAACTGTGTTATTACTGCCCCTCATCGGCCCACCGTGCACCTCACGTGTTGCCCCTGCGGTTCTGGCTGGCTGCACACACATAAAGCTAAGAAGGACAGTTATCTTTAGAGACAACCACCGAGTGAGTTCAGGGTCTTATAGGGATTAGGTTAGATTTATTTAATGAATGGTTAGAGAGGGGTTTTAGGTTTAGGTTTTAGTGTACCGTGTGTTACTTGCGTTGCTATTTAAAGCTACAGTACTTTTTGTCTAATTGCAGGAGCCAGCTAGCCGCCCAATTCACAGCTAAAAAAAAATCATATGTACTGTCTGTAGATTTTTTTAGCATCTTAGCTAGTGGCACTGGACACTGTCCGATTGTGATTTTTTTTATTTATTTTTTTCCCCCAAATTTCTTTTCAGTTTTGCAGTGTCAAGGTCAGTATACAGCTTTGCTGCAAACAGAGCCCCGTTGTGCATTAAATTTTTTTTAAAATTTTATTACAAAAATTCCATTCATCACAGTTACATTGTCACATTGCTCTGCGTCACTCACTGTTACTTAGTAGCGTCTAATTGGCCACTTTGTTTAAAGAAAAAAAAATTGAAAGTTAAATTCTAAGAATTCCTTTCAACAAAGACTAGTGATGTTCTGCCTCACTCAGGGGCGCAGCTACAGTAAAAGCATGGAAAGTTGTTGCTTTGGGGCCTGAACTCAGAAGTGGCCTGTCCAGGAGGAGGACTATAGGATCCCCTCAACAGTATTATACAATGACATTATATACAGTGACATAACATACAGTATAGACATGTAGGAAACGGACGGATCGGCTGCCGTGCCTAATGTGAGAGAGTGATCTTGACTAGCCACAGGAGTGAGGGTTGCACGGTGGGAGGAGGTTGCAAAGAAAATACTGGGCATGGGAGGCCCCGTTCCTAAATTTGCTGTGGGGTCCAGTCATTTGTAGTTATGCCACTGGCCTCACTCACTGTTACATTGTAATGAATTCTCTCCAACTGTGAATTTTTGGCTACAAAACTATTAGCTGAGAAATGTCTGTGAAGCTTCACGTTGATCCAGGTCATGGTAGATCAGTAGTAATAGCTCACAGTCACTGGACTGTATTTTTTTAAGTCGTTTTGGTTCGCTTTCTCAATTAGAGAAATCTCCGACACCAAATACACGGACTTCCTAAGATACACCAGGAAGGGACCCTTCTTAAGTCTATTGTCAGCAGCAGCATCAACTTGGTGACCTACAACATAGCCAAATACTCAGCCAACATCCACACCACATCCAGAACCCCCAGGATTTCCCATCTAAGGTCCAAGGCTTGACACTGGGTACAGAAGAAACAATGGTGTCCTATGACGTCACATCTCTCTTTACACACATTCCGACTGCAGAGGCAGTTCAGCGAGGACTTAGCACCCTCAGCAAATCTTAACCCAGATCAAGTGTGTTCCTTGCTGGACCTTTGTTTGCGCACCACCTATTTTCATTACAAGGAAGTTCTACAGACATCTGTGCCTTGGGATCACCAGTTTCACCTACATGTGGAGGAGGTGGAACATAAATACCTAAACACCTTCATGGAACTGCACACAGTCACTGGTTTGGATATGTGGATGACATCTGGGTTACAATTCAAAAACAAGAAGTACACGTGACACATCAATGCAGTGGACCATAACATCAGGTTTACACCAGAAGATGTGCAGAACAACACCTTGTCTTTCTTGTAATGCTCAGTAACAGTCGGAGAGGGAGGGTGGAAGGCTGGAATGTGGAGTCTACAGGAAACCTACTAATACAGACTGTAACGGACCGTTTCAGCAGACAAGGGGTTAAAATCCGTTTAGGCGATATGCCCCTTTCTGAGAGACAGGCACAGCTACTGCAGAACACCAACCTCCCGAACTGGATACAAAATAGCACTCCAAACTGGAACCTCGCAAATAGCTGCCAGCAGACGAACAGGAAAAGCATACAGTCAGCTTACACTCCTGGCAATCAGTCTCCAACAGCATACAGGGAATCCCCCCAATAACGAGACAAGGCTCCGTCTTGAGGGTCAGCAGTGCTCTGATGTGCTGGCACACCCAGCCTGGTTTTTATTACAGTTTTGCAAATACAGAACAGATACAACACATCCCCACAATGCATCATGGTTTCCTCCTCTCTGCCTGGGAGACAACCGAGGGCAATCCAATTATCTCTCAGGACAAAGGGAGATCGCCAATACACATGTGGAGACAACAGGACAGACATCACCATTTAAACACACAATGGGACAATGGGACAATAGAAACACACCCACACAAAATCCTCCCCTCTGCCGATGATGATTATTTGAACACAAGGGCGAATATAATTATCAAAGGCAGAGAAATACAGTTTTATAAAACATATCACAGGAACCCCAAAACATGCAATAACCCCATAACCAATATATCCTCGGAACCGGGGGATCTGGGTGAACCACATGTCCAAAATTCACCCACATCCGTTCAGTAGTTTGGAAGATACAGTTACACTGAAAATATACAAGTTATTCCGAAAATAGTCACTAATAAATGTGTCCCCTGTTTGGTAGTTTCAAACTACTGAATGATGTCTCTGTGCACCAAATACAGGCAAGATAGCACTGTGTGGAAAGTCAGAACAGTGTCTGTGAGCTACAATGGCCGCTATCTATTGTTCTCACCATGTGCTTCATCCAAGCAAGTAAGGCAAAGGATGCAATCCAGGGACAGAGGGCTCCGTCCCAAGTGCCTTAAGACCCAATAACTTAAAGGACCATAATCCCAGGGCAGGAGGCTGGTAAACAGCCCCCTCCAAAACACCGTGGCGAGGTTGGTTTCGCCACACAGACCTATACCTGCTGTTTGATCCCACCATCCTCTGGATCAAAATTTGGAGGTGGTCAGAACACTTCACCACCAGGCTGAAAAGATCTCAGCCAGTATGGAGGCTAAGAGAAGGGGATTTAAATGCCTCAAAGGGTCCCTGACAACTTAGGGGTATCCAGACTGGGCTTTTGTTAAAACCGCTAAAAGAAGAAAAAGGAATGTCAGGACTACCAGTGAAGGTGAGAAGCAGGGCAGATGAAAGAGCTTGGTACTTCCGCACATAGCTCCGGTATTTGAAAAACTCAGAGGAATTTTCTAATAAACATCCCATCCCTGTTTGCTCTACATCTGACCGCACACTGAAGCAGCAACTGGTTCACTCCCAAGACCCAATGTGTGTATGCAGTCCGGTGAGGAGACCAAGAAGTACAAAACAGCAGCTAAATCAGCGCATGGCCCAGAACCGAAGAGCCAACTCCTCCGGTCAGCACTCTGTGCTTCTACATTTTAAGGACAAAGGACACTCGCTTGATGACAGCAAAGATTGCATCTTAGACTCAGGAGGAGGACTAGTTCAAAAGAGGCGTAAAAGAAGCTATTCATGTTAAATTGGAGAGCAACCAAGCTTGAGTAGAGGTGGAGGGGTGCAAGATCTATTGTTTGCCACTTACAATGCTGTTCTAATGCCTCTCCCGAGGCAACTTAATGACACCTATTAGTTTCAGTTACACAAATGCAATCAACATGTCACCTCCATGACTGAAGCATGAGTCACCAGTATTTAACCCGTTCGCTACCAGCGCCATACACGGCACTGGAGCTATGTGTAAACATGGCGCCCGCTCGCACGTGCAGAGGGCGCCATGGCCAGCAGTTCTCTGCCGTTTCGCTGACGAGGCTTTAAGTGTTCATGCTGCATAACAAATGAACAATTTCTAATGTAAATCTCATTTTAAAAATCCCTGATAGAACAAAATCAAAAATTTAAAAAAACCAATCCAATAATCCAAATGGCGTAATGGAAAAAAGAGTAAAAATGGCCTATTTTCCATTTTTTAATTGCATCACGTCTGGTAGTGCAGATACCGGACGTGCGGCGCAGAGGGCACTAGCACCTGGCTACCCTGACGTCCCTAGACGGGTTGCTCACCTCTACGCCGATCACGTGCCTCGTCCCTGGCTTATCCTGAAATAAGCCCTAGGTAGTGAGTAGGGCGGTGGGAGCACTAGTCCGCACCACTGACACCTAGGGTATACAAACACCACATATAATCCCCGAAGGGAGACAACAAACAGTAGAAAACAAATTGGAGAGAACAGGAGATCCAACAGCTCCAGCAACTCCACAGCAACACCACCTGAGGTCAGAAAAGATAACCTGAAAGGAAGGTCTATATCTGGCAACAAGGGAAGTAGGAAGAGAGACTGGATAGTGGCTGGAAGTGGCAGACCCAGAACAGCTGAAAGGAACACTACAGATACCTAGATAGGACAAAAAGGATCGCAAACCAAAACAGGAAAACCTGGACTGGAATCCATTCCCACAACTAGGTCATGGAGCAATCCCTTAAAATCGGGTGAGTAGCCACCCAATGCAACTTTCTGACCCCAGGCACCATGGGGTCAACGATAGGTCGTGACACCCTCGTGACACATTGCTTCTCTTACCCAAAACAATGTAATAAAATGTGATCAAAAAGTCACGCACACTCCAAAATGGTATCAATAAAAACTACAGATTGTCCCGCAAAAAATGAGCCCCTGAACAGTAGACATAAGTATAAAAAAGTTATGGGGGTCAGAATATGGTGAATGGTGATGTAAAAAAAAAAATCATTTATCAAAGTTTAAATTTATTTTTACACTATTTAGACATAAAAAAAAACTATACATATGGGGTATCGTAATCGTACTGACCCAGATAATGAAGGGCATGGGTCAGTTTTGCCACAAATGTAACGCCGTGGGAACAAAACCTGTAAAACGATGGAGGAATTGTGTTTTTTTCCAATTCCACCCAATTTGGATTTTTTTTTTTTTACTTCTTCCCACTACATTTTATGCCATAAGTAAGGGTGGCATAAGAAAGTACAACTTGTCCCGCCAAAAATAAGCCCTCATACAGCTATGTGACCGGAAATATAAAAAAGTTTTATGGCTCAAGGAAGATAGGGAAGAAAAATGAAAACGTAAAACAAAAAAAACTCTGGTATCCTAAGGGTTAATGGTGAAGAATTCTCGTACACACCATTCTAATTAGGATGGCTAACGAAACGTCTCCAAGAAAAAAGGTCCAGTTACTGCTGATACGCTGCTCGGGAGAAGGGGATGCTGCTGATACGTTGCTCGGGAGAAGGGGATTCTGCTGATACGCTGCTCCGGAAAAGGTGATGCTGCCAATACGCTGCTCGGGAGAAGGGGATGCTGCTGATACGCTGCTCAGGAGAAGGGGATGCTGCTGATACGCTGCTCGGGAGAAGAGGATGCTGCTCATACGCTGCTCGGGAGAAGGGGATGCTGCTGATACTCTGCTCGGGAGGAGGGGATGCTGCTGATACGCTACTCGGGAGAAGGGGATGCTGCTGATACGCTGCTCCGGAAAGGTGATGCTGTTGATACGCTGCTCGGGAGAAGGGGATGCTGCTGATACGCTGCTCGGGAGAAGGGGATGCTGCTGATACGCTGTTAAGGAGAAGGGGATGCTGCTGATAAGCTGCTCGGGAGAAGGGGATGCTGCTGATATGCTGCTCGGGAGAAGGGGATGCTGCTGATACGCTGATCGGGAGAAGGGGATGCTGCTGATACGTTGCTCGGGAGAAGGGGATTCTGCTGATACGCTGCTCCGGAAAAGGTGATGCTGCCAATACGCTGCTCGGGAGAAGGGGATGCTGCTCATACGCTGCTCGGGAGAAGGGGATGCTGCTGATACTCTGCTCGGGAGGAGGGGATGCTGCTGATACGCTACTCGGGAGAAGGGGATGCTGCTGATACGCTGCTCCGGAAAAGGTGATGCTGCTGATACGCTGCTCGGGAGAAGGGGATGCTGCTGATACGCTGCTCGGGAGAAGGGGATGCTGCTGATACGCTGTTAAGGAGAAGGGGATGCTGCTGATATGCTGCTCGGGAGAAGGGGATGCTGCTGATATGCTGCTCAGGAGAAGGGGATGCTGCTGATATGCTGCTCGGGAAAAGGGGATGCTGCTGATATGGTATTCGGGAAAAGGGGATGCTGCTGATATCCTGCTCGGGAAAAGGGGATGCTGCTGATACACTGCTAAGGAGAAGGGGATGCTGCTGATACACTGCTAAGAAGAAGGGGATGCTGCTGATACACTGCTAAGAAGAAGGGGATGCTGCTGATATGCTGCTCGGGAGAAGGGGATGCTGCTGATACGCTGCTCAGATGAAGAGGATGCTGTTGATACGCTGCTCTGGAAAAGGTGATGCTGCTGATACACTGCTAAGCTCTGCTACATCTAATACACATGATAGCTGCACCAGCACACTCAGCTCTACTATATCTCTATAAATGACAGCTGCCCCCTCAAACCCAGCTCTGCTACATCTATACACATGACAGCTGCCCAAGCCCACCCAGCTCTGCTTTATCTCTATATATCTATCTACTGTATAGCAATACTTAGAGATATATAGATATAGCAGAGCTGAGTGTGCAGGGGCAACTGTCATGTGTATAGATGTAACAGAGCTGGGTGTGCTGGGGCAGCTGTCATATATAGAGATATAGTAGAGCTGAGTGTGCTGGTGCAGCTGTCATGTGTATTAGATGTAGCAGAGCTGGGTGTGCTGGGGCAGATATCATATATAGAGATATAGCAGAGCTGAGTGTGCTGGGACAGCTGTCATATAGAGATATAGCAGTGCTGGGTGTGTTGGGGCAGCTGTCATGTGTATAGCTGTACACTTAGCCAGCTTTAACAGAAGAAGTCTCATATTTTTTTCAGTCAGTGGCATTGCAGCTCTTATGGCTGTGTGGGTAAGTGCTTTGCCTCTGATACAGAAGGTCGTGGGTTCGAATCCCAGCAGAAACTTTTCTGAAATACAGGCTAAATTAGAATACACAAGCACTGACTCTATATATGGACATACAGGAAGAGGCTGCATCGCATCGCTGACATGGAGGTAAGTATAAGTGTTTTTTTTTAATACCCGACTGTTACTGCCATGGGGGGAGCGGGAGGCACTTGATACTGGCACATGGGGGGAGGGGGGTTGGCACCTGCTACTGGTACATGGGGGGGAAGGGTTGGCACTATGATACTGGCACATGGGGGGGAAGGAAAGAGGCACCTGATACTGGCACATGGGTGGGAGAGGGGGGTTGGCACCTGATACTGGCACTTTTGGGGGGGGCACTATGATACTGGCACATGGGGGGGTTTGGCACTTGATAGTGGCACATGAGGGGGTTTGGCACTATGATACTGGCACATGGGGGGTGGGAAGGAGAGAGGCACTTGATACTGGCACTTTTGGGGGGGGGAGATGGCACTATGATACTGGCACATGGGGGGGTTTGGCACTTGATACTGGCACATGGGGGGTGGGAAGGAGAGAGGCACTTAATACTGGCACTTTTGGGGGAGGGGGGTGGCACTATGATACTGGCTCATGGGGGGGGAGAGGCACTTAATACTGGCACATTGGGGGGAGATGGCACTATGATATTGGCACATGGGGGGAGAGAGGCACTTGATACTGGCACTTTTTTTTGGGGGGGGGGGAGATGGCACTATAATACTGGGACATGGGGGGTGGGAAGGAGAGAGGCACTTGATACTGGCACATGAAGGGGTTTGGAGCTATGATACTGGCACATGGGGGGTGGGAACGAGAGAGGCACTATGATACTGGCACATGGGGGGGAGAGGCACTTAATACTGGCACATTGGGGGGAGATGGCACTATGATATTGGCACATGGGGGGAGAGAGGCACTTGATACTGGCACTTTTTTTTGGGGGGGGGGGGAGAGATGGCACTATGATACTGGGACATAAGGGGTGGAAAGGAGAGAGGCACTTGATACTGGCACATGAAGGGGTTTGGAGCTATGATACTGGCACATGGGGGGTGGGAAGGAGAGAGGCACTTGATACTGGCACATTGGGGGGGGAGATGGCATTATGATACTGGGACATGTGGGGTGGAGGAGAGAGGCACTTGATACTGGCACATGATGGGGGGGCACTGTCACATTATAAGGAGAATTATTTCTATTGTGGGGGGCATTATGTTGGGCTTTATTACTCCCCCATGGTATGACCCCCTAGTAGCAGCACCAGCCTCTCTCTGCTCTGCTATTCCTATGCCCCTTCTCCAAATCCTTATTATGAAATCTTTCTCATTAGGATAAAACACATCATCAGCTCCGCCGAGCCCCCGGCCAAAGTGTGGAAGTGGCGTCCGAGATCCCCAAGGGCCAAGCCAAGTAATTGTAAGTTTTCATGTGAAATATGTTTGTTATACACAAATAGCATACACTGTGCCCCACAATATACAGTATACCGCTACACTGTGCCACACAATATACAGCATACCGCTACACTGTGCCCCACAATATACAGCATACCGCTACACTGTGCCACACAATATACAGTATACCGCTACACTGTGCCACACAATATACAGTATACCTCTACACTGTGCCACACAATATACAGTATACCACTACACTGTGCCACACAATATACAGTATACCGCTACACTGTGCCACACAATATACAGTATACCGCTACACTGTGCCACACAATATACAGTATACCGCTACACTGTGCCACACAATATACAGTATACCTCTACACTGTGCCCCACAATATACAGTATACCTCTACACTGTGCCCCACAATATACAGTATACCTCTACACTGTGCACACAATATACAGTATACTCTACACTGTGCCCCACTGTAACGGACCGTTTCAGCAGACAAGGGGTTTAAATCCGTTTAGGCGATATGCCCCTTTCTGAGAGACAGGCACAGCTACTGCAGAACACCAAACTCCCAAACTGGATACAAAATAGCACTCCAAACTGGAACCTCGCGAATAGCTGCTAGCAGACGAACAGGAAAAGCATACAATCAGCTTAACACTCCTGGCAATCAGTCTCTAACAGCATACAGGGAATCCCCCCAATAACGAGACAAGGCTCCATGTTGAGGGTCAAGCAGTGGTCTGACTGTACTTCAGGTACAGCCTCTTTTATTCATAAAAGACAAACATAGTACTGCCCACAGGGTTTTGAAATCCAACCAATCAATATTTTACAACACACACAATGCAAGTACAGCAACCAATCGTTCACGCCCCCTAGAGGACCAGAAGGGAGACTGCGACACAGAACAGATACAACACATCCCCACAATGCATCATGGTTTCCTCCTCTCTGTCCCGGAGACAACCGAGGGCAATCCAATTATCTCTCAGGACAAAGGGAGATCGCCAATACACATGTGGAGACATCAGGACAGACATCACCATTTAAACACACAATGGCACAATGGGATAATAGAAACACACCCAGCATATTCCTCCCAAGCTGACAAGTTACACTTATTATAAATTGTTCCAACTTTGTGAGGTTACATTGTCCATACATATAACTTACATCAATTTAAACAGTATAACTTGGGGACAAACCTATCCAAAATTCCCTGGAATAGGTTCAGGGATTTAAAAGTTAGTATGGGCCATAATCCTGAGGCAAGAGGCGTTTAAACAGGCCTCTCCAAAACCCAGTGGCGAGGTTGGTTTCGTCACACATCCCCCCCCCAGGGAAGACTAACCAGATACCTGACCTCACGCCGGTCGGTACCCGAGTTAGTCTGGCAGCCCACCCACAACCCAATACTGGACCTGTTGAATTTAGTAGCCTGTCTCTGTCCAGTGAATCCACCAAGATTATATTGGTAGCTGGTACTCCCGGTCTCTGTGTTGCTCCCTGGCTTGGAGTGGAGGTTGCTTTGTGGGCAGGTATCAGCGGTACTCTGCCCTGGTGCCAGCGTTACCATGGAAGAAGCCTGGTTGTTGGAGGGGGAGACCGACTGTCTCCGCTCCCAATACAGTGTCCTGCTGCTGGGGAAAGGAGACTGGGCTCTCTATTCCCTGCTGGACACTCTGCCGCTGGGGAATGGAGACTGGGCTCCCAATTCCCTGTACATACCACGGCCGCTGGGGAATGGAGACTGGGCTCCTAATTCCCAAAAAATCATGCTGCTGCTGGGGGGCAGGAACAACTACCTCTGCCCCCTGTAACTCAGCCTGCCGCTGGGGAGGGAGGACGTTGCTCTCCTCTCCCTGCATTTCACACTGCCTTCCCGGCATATCACTCTGCTGCTGTGGGGCAAGAACAACTACCGCTGCCCCCTGTAACTCAGCCTGCCGCTGGGGAGGGAGGACGCTGCTCTCCTCTCCCTGCATTTCACACTGCCTTCCCGGCATATCACTCTGCTGCTGGGGGGCAGGAACAACTACCTCTGCCCCCTGTAACTCAGCCTGCCGCTGGGGAGGGAGGACGCTGCTCTCTTCTCCCTGCACTTCACACTACAGCTGGGGAATGGAGACTGGGCTCCCAATTCCCTGCAATTCACACTGCCGCTGGGGAATGGAGACTGGGCTCCCAATTCCCTGCAATTCACACTGCCGCTGGGGAATGGAGACTGGGCTCCCTCTGTCCCGCAACTGTAACTTCCGATGGAGGTCCACCCAACGTGGCAGCTGACCGTCACCTTCTGCCCGGTATAGTAGGGTCTTGAACACTAGACTCCTCACGAACTTCACGGATTTCTCAGCTGGATTGGGTCCAAAGAAGTTCAGCCGCAACCACATCATACGGTCAAATTCCTCAACAGAGTATCTGTACTCCACTGCTGGTTCCACCCTGGTGCATTTAGGGTTGCTGTACTGAGACATGCGTTGCCCTTAAGTTGTAAAATCCAAAGAAATGGTGTCTCCTGTAGCTGTCCTTCTGGCTGTAGGAACGATCCCGCTGCTTGCCACCAATTGTAACGGACCGTTTCAGCAGACAAGGGGTTAAAATCCGTTTAGGCAATATGCCCCTTTCTGAGAGACAGGCACAGCTACTGCTGAACACCAAACTCCCAAACTGGATACAAAATAGCACTCCAAACTGGAACCTCGCGAATAGCTGCTAGTAGATGAACAGGAAAAGCATACAATCAGCTTACACTCCTGGCAATCAGTCTCTAACAGCATACAGGGAATCCCCCCAATAACGAGAGAAGGCTCCGTGTTCAGGGTCAAGCAGTGGTCTGACTGTACTTCAGGTACAGCCTCTTTTATTCATAAAAAACAAACATAGTACTGCCCACAGGGTTTTGAAATCCAACCAATAAATATCTTACAACACACACAATGCAAGTACAGCAACCAATCGTTCACGCCCCCTAGAGGACCAGAAGGGAGACTGCGACACAGAACAGATACAACACATCTCCACAATGCATCATGGTTTCCTCCTCTCTGTCTCGGAGACAACCGAGGGCAATCCAATTATCTCTCAGGACAAAGGGAGATCGCCAATACACATGTGGAGACAACAGGACAGACATCACCATTTAAACACACAATGGGACATCGGCACAATGGGACAATAGAAACACACCCAGCATATTCTTCCCAAGCTGACAAGTTACACTTATTATAAATTGTTCCAACTTTGTGAGGTTACATTGTCCATACATATAACTTTCATCAATTTAAACAGTATAACTTGGGGACAAACCTATCCAAAATTCCCTGGAATAGGTTCAGGGGTTTAAACGTTAGTATGGGCCATAATCCTGAGGCAAGAGGCGTTTAAACAGGCCTCTCCAAAACCCAGTGGCGAGGTTGGTTTCGTCACACCCACAATATACAGTATACCTCTACACTGTGCCCCACAATATACAGTATACCTCTACACTGTGCCACACAATATACAGTATACTGCTACACTGTGCCACACAATGTACAGTATACCGCTACACTGTGCCACACAATATACAGTATACCTCTACACTGTGCCACACAATATACAGTATACTGCTACACTGTGCCACACAATGTACAGTATGCCTCTACACTGTGCCACACAATATACAGTATACTGCTACACTGTGCCACACACTATACAGTATACCTCTACACCGTGCTACACACTATACAGTATACTGCTACACCGTGCCGCACAATATACAGTATACCTCTACACTGTGCCACACAATATACAGTATACTGCTACACCGTGCCACACACTATACAGTATACCTCTACACCGTGCCGCACACTATACAGTATACTGCTACACCGTGCCGCACAATATACAGTATACCTCTACACCGTGCCACACAATATACAGTATACCTCTACACCGTGCCACACAATATACAGTATACATCTACACTGTGCCACACAATATACAGTATACCTCTACACTGCGCCACACAATATACAGTATACCGCTACACTGTGCACACAATATACCGTATACATCTACACTGTGCCACACAATATACAGTATACCTCTACACTGTGCCACACAATATACAGTATACCTCTACACTGTGCCACACAATATACAGTATACCTCTACACTGTGCCACACAATATACAGTATACCACTACACTGTGCACACAATATACCGTATACCTCTACAATGTGCCACACAATATACAGTATACCTCTACACTGTGCCACACAATATACAGTATACCTCTACACTGTGCCACACAATATACAGTATACCTCTACACTGTGCACACAATATACAGTATACCTCTACACTGTGCCACACAATATACAGTATACCGCTACACTGTGCCACACAATATACAGTATACCTCTACACTGTGCACACAATATACAGTATACCTCTACACTGTGCACGCAATATACAGTATACTGCTACACTGTGCCCCACAATATACAGTATACCTCTACACTGTGCCCCACAATATACAGTATACCGCTATACTGTGCCCCACAATATACAGTATACCTCTACACTGTGCCCCACAATATACAGTATACCTCTACACTGTGCCCCACAATATACAGTATACCTCTACACCGTGCCACACAATATACAGTATACCTCTACACCGTGCCCCACAATATACAGTATACCGCTACACCGTGCCACACAATATACAGTATACCTCTACACCGTGCCACACAATATACAGTATACCTCTACACCGTGCCCCACAATATACAGTATACCGCTACACTGTGCCCCACAATATACAGTATACCGCTACACTGTGCCCCACAATGTACAGTATACCGCTACACTGTGCAACACAATATACAGTATACCGCTACACTGTGCACACAATATACAGTATACCGCTACACTGTGCCCCACAATATACAGTATACCTCTACACCGTGCCCCACAATATACAGTATACCTCTACACCGTGCCACACAATATACAGTATACCTCTACACCGTGCCCCACAATATACAGTATACCGCTACACCGTGCCACACAATATACAGTATACCTCTACACCGTGCCACACAATATACAGTATACCTCTACACCGTGCCCCACAATATACAGTATACCGCTACACTGTGCCCACAATATACAGTATACCGCTACACTGTGCCCCACAATGTACAGTATACCGCTACACTGTGCAACACAATATACAGTATACCGCTACACTGTGCACACAATATACCGCATACCTCTACACTGTGCCACACAATATACAGTATACCTCTACACTGTGCCCCACAATATACAGTATGCCTCTACACTGTGCCCCACAATATACAGTATACCTCTACACTGTGCCACACAATATACAGTATACCGCTACACTGTGCCACACAATATACAGTATACCTCTACACTGTGCCCCACAATATACAGTATACCGCTACACTGTGCCCCACAATATACAGTATACCTCTACACTGTGCCCCACAATATACAGTATACCTCTAAACTGTGCCCCACAATATACAGTATACCTCTACACTGTGCCCCACAATATACAGTATACCTCTACACTGTGCCCCACAATGTACAGTATACCTCTACACTGTGCCACACAATATACAGTATACCTCTACACTGTGCCCCACAATATACAGTATACCTCTACACCGTGCTACACACTATACAGTATACCGCTACACCGTGCCCCACAATATACAGTATACCTCTACACCGTGCCACACAATATACAGTATACCTCTACACTGTGCCACACAATATACAGTATACCGCTACACTGTGCACACAATATACCGTATACATCTACACTGTGCCACACAATATACAGTATACCTCTACACTGTGCCACACAATATACAGTATACCTCTACACTGTGCCACACAATATACAGTATACCTCTACACTGTGCCACACAATATATAGTATACCACTACACTGTGCACACAATATACCGTATACCTCTACACTGTGCCACACAATATACAGTATACCTCTACACTGTGCCACACAATATACAGTATACCTCTACACTGTGCCCCACAATATACAGTATACCGCTACACTGTGCCCCACAATGTACAGTATACCGCTACACTGTGCAACACAATATACAGTATACCGCTACACTGTGCACACAATATACAGTATACCGCTACACTGTGCCCCACAATATACAGTATACCTCTACACTGTGCCCCAAATACAGTATACCTCTACACCGTGCCACACAATATACAGTATACCTCTACACCGTGCCCCACAATATACAGTATACCGCTACACCGTGCCACACAATATACAGTATACCTCTACACCGTGCCACACAATATACAGTATACCTCTACACCGTGCCCCACAATATACAGTATACCGCTACACTGTGCCCCACAATATACAGTATACCGCTACACTGTGCCCCACAATGTACAGTATACCGCTACACAATATACAGTATACCGCTACACTGTGCCCCACAATGTACAGTATACCGCTACACTGTGCCACACAATATACAGTATACTGCTACACTGTGCCACACAATATACAGTATACCTCTACACTGTGCCACACAATATACAGTATACCTCTACACTGTGCCCCACAATATACAGTATACCTCTACACTGTGCCACACAATATACAGTATACCTCTACACTGTGCCACACAATATACAGTATACCGCTACACTGTGCCCCACAATATACAGTATACCTCTACACTGTGCCCCACAATATACAGTATACCTCTACACTGTGCCCCACAATGTACAGTATACCGCTACACTGTGCCCCACAATATACAGTATACCGCTACACTATGCCCCACAATATACAGTATACCGCTACACTGTGCCACACAATGTACAGTATACCTCTACACTGTGCCCCACAATATACAGTATACCTCTACACTGTGCCCCACAATATACAGTATACCTCTACACTGTGCCACACAATATACAGTATACCGGTACACTGTGCACACAATATACAGTATAGCCCCCATATATGGCTAAAAAATTATTGCTTCGGGGGGTGACACCATTTTCTACCGCATCGGGTGACACCAGCCCTAGCAACGCCACTGCTTAGAATAACATCACTTCCTTGCCTGAGACCATATTGCCTATGACACGTCTATATCGTCCCTCCTGATTGGCTGAAGCTGACTGTGAAGCATTATGGGCTACCCGGCCGGTGAGGCCCCAGCCACGGTCAGATGATACCCCGTCTTCATCTTCCCTGCCCTGTTACCGTACTGTGATATGTAAAATGGTGGACGCTATTATGAGCGATCCATATGAATCCAATCGCAAATACTTCGGACAAATATTTGTGAAATTCTAGACAAATTTGATCAGTTTAGAATTGATTAACTGATCTCTATTCCTTATCATAACAGTGCTGACACTATAAAACCCATAAAATCAGTGTAAATCGCCATGACACAAGAATCTGGCCACCAACGCGTTTCTGATGTCTTTAGTCACAGCAGCGCTTCCTTTCCAACAGAAGAATGGCCGTCATTTGTTAATGTATAGATTAACCAGCTTTATCGATCCTTTTTATTAAGTGTAAACTTCCAAGATGCAGCATGGATCCTACTAACGCATTTTAGATAAGGATCCTGATTAATAACGCTGCTGCTTGTCAAGCGGCTGAATGGCCGACACACAAATACATAAAACATAAAGACTTTACTAATATTGATAACAGCGCAGAGTAAGCTGCCATCTTAGAAGAAACAGGCTCCCAACGTGTTTTCTCATACTAGCCTCCATTTCAAGCAGGAGAACGGCTGCCAATTTTTAATCTAACGGCGACTTATTTGATCTTCGTTAAGAGAATCACAGAGTTAAGGGATCACTCTTTTTCCATAAAGAGCGCTAACGCGTTTCTGATAACAATCCTTAGTCATCTCAGGTCACAGTGTCCAGCAGGAGACTGATGCCTTAGAAGTGTCTGGAAAAAAATCAAATATAAATAAACTCACATTGTAAACCACCATTACATGAAACAAATCCCCAATGCGTTTCACCAGTTGCTAATTGTAGGGAAATGGGATCCTTTTTTATTATATTACTACAGTTTTTTATTAATAAATGTGGCAAACATCACCACTAGAGTTGAGCGAACACCTGGATGTTCGGGTTCGAGAAGTTCGGCCGAACTTCCCGGAAATGTTCGGGTTCCGAACCCGATCCGAACTTCGTCCCGAACCCGAACCCCATTGAAGTCAATGGGGACCCGAACTTTTTGGTACTAAAAAGGCTGTAAAACAGCCCAGGAAAGGGCTAGAGGGCTGCAAAAGGCAGCAACATGTAGGTAAATCCCCTGCAAACAAATGTGGATAGGGAAATGAATTAAAATAAAAATTAAATAAATAAAAATTAACCAAAATCAATTGGAGAGAGGTCCCATAGCAGAGAATCTGGCTTCACGTCACCCACCACTGGAACAGTCCATTCTCAGATATTTAGGCCCCGGCACCCAGGCAGAGGAGAGAGGTCCCGTAACAGAGGATCTGTCTTCATGTCAGCAGAGAATTAGTCTGCATGTCATAGCAGAGAATGAGGCTTCACGTCACCCACCACTGCAACAGTCCATTGTCAGATATTTAGGCCCAGCACCCAGGCAGAGGAGAGAGGTCCCGTAACAGAGAATCTGGCTTCATGTCAGCAGAGAATCAGGCTTCACGTCACCCACCACTGCAACAGTCCATTGTCATAAATTTAGGCCAAGCACCCAGGCAGAGGAGAGAGGTCCCGTAACAGAGAATCTGGCTTCATGTCAGCAGAGAATTAGTCTGCATGTCATAGCAGAGAATCAGGCTTCACGTCACCCACCACTGTAAGAGTCCATTTTTATAAATTTAGGCCCAGCACCCAGGCAGAGGAGAGCGGTCCCGTAACAGACAATCTGGCTTCATGTCAGCAGAGAATCAGTCTTCATATCATAGCAGAGAATCAGGCTTCACGTCAGCCACCACTGTAACAGTCCATTGTCATATATTTAGGCCCAGCACCCAGGCAGAGGAGAGTGGTCCCGTAACAGAGAATCTGGCTTCATGTCAGCAGAGAATCAGTCTGCATGTCATAGCAGAGAATCAGGCTTCACGTCAGCCACCACTGCAACAGTCCATTGGCATATATTTAGGCCCCGGCACCCAGACAGAGGAGAGAGGTCCCGTAACAGACAATCAGGCTTCACGTCAGCCACCAGTGTAACAGTCCATTGGCATATATTTAGGCCCAGCACCCAGGCAGAGGAGAGGTCCCGTAACAGACAATCTGGCTTCATGCCAGCAGAGAATCAGTCTTCATATCATAGCAGAGAATCAGGCTTCAAGTCAGCCACCAATGCAACAGTCCATTGTCAGATATTTAGGCCCCGGAACCCAGACAGAGGAGAGAGGTCCCATAACAGAGAATCTGTCTTCATGTCAGCAGAGAATTAGTCTGCATGTCATAGCAGAGAATCAGGCTTCACGTCAGCCAACATTGGAACAGTCCATTGGCATATATTTAGGCCCAGCACCCAGGCAGAGGAGAGAGGTCCCGTAACAGAGAATCTGGCTTCATGTCAGCAGAGAATCAGTCTGCATGTCATAGCAGAGAATGAGGCTTCACGTCACCCAGCACTGTAACAGTCCATTGTCAGATATTTAGGCCCAGCACCCAGGCAGAGGAGAGAGGTCCCGTAACAGAGAATCTGGCTTCACGTCACCCAACATTGCAACAGTCCATTGGCATATATTTAGGCCCAGGCACCCAGACAGGGGAGAGGTTCATTCAACTTTGGGTAGCCTCGCAATATAATGGTAAAATGAAAATAAAAATAGGATTGAATGAGGAAGTGCCCTGGAGTCCAATAATATATGGTTAAGGGGAGGTAGTTAATGTCTAATCTGGACAAGGGACGGACAGATCCTGTGGGATCCATGCCTGGTTCATTTTTATGAACGTCAGCTTGTCCACATTGGCTGTAGACAGGCGGCTGCGTTTGTCTGTAATGACGCCCCCTGCCGTGCTGAATACACGTTCAGACAAAACGCTGGCCGCCGGGCAGGCCAGCACCTCCAAGGCATAAAAGGCTAGCTCTGGCCACGTGGACAATTTAGAGACCCAGTAGTTGAATGGGGCCGAACCATCAGTCAGTACGTGGAGGGGTGTGCACACGTACTGTTCCACCATGTTAGTGAAATGTTGCCTCCTGCTAACACGTTGCGTATCAGGTGGTGGTGCAGTTAGCTGTGGCGTGTTGACAAAACTTTTCCACATCTCTGCCATGCTAACCCTGCCCTCAGAGGAGCTGGCACAGCTGCCTTGGCGACCTCTTGCTCCTCCTCTGCCTTGGCCTTGGGCTTCCACTTGTTCCCCTGTGACATTTGGGAATGCTCTCAGTAGCGCGTCTACCAACGTGCACTTGTACTCGCGCATCTTCCTATCACGCTCCAGTGCAGGAAGTAAGGTGGGCACATTGTCTTTGTAGCGTGGATCCAGCAGGGTGGCAACCCAGTAGTCCGCACACGTTAAAATGTGGGCAACTCTGCTGTCGTTGCGCAGGAACTGCAGCATGTAGTCGCTCATGTGTGCCAGGCTGCCCAGGGGTAAGGACAAGCTGTCCTCTGTGGGAGGCGTATCGTCATCGTCCTGCCTTTCCCCCCAGCCACACACCAGTGATGGGCCCGAGCTGCGTTGGGTGCCACCCCGCTGTGACCATGCTTCATCCTCATCCTCCTCCACCTCCTCCTCATCCTCGTCCTCCTCGTCCTCCAGTAGTGGGCCCTGTCTGGCCACATTTGTACCTGGCCTCTGCTGTTGCCAAAAACCTCCCTCTGAGTCACTTCAAAGAGACTGGCCTGAAAGTGCTAAAAATGACCCCTCTTCCTCCTCCTCCTCCTCCTGGACCACCTCCTCTTCCATCATCGCCCTAAGTGTTTTCTCAAGGAGACATAGAAGATTGTAACGCTGATAACGGCGTCATCGCCACTGGCCATGTTGGTGGAGTACTCGAAACAGCGCAACACGGCACACAGGTCTCGCATGGAGGCCCAGTCATTGGTGGTGAAGTGGTGCTGTTCTGTAGTGCGACTGACCCGTGCGTGCTGCAGCTGAAACTCCACTATGGCCTGCTGCTGCTCGCACAGTCTGTCCAGCATGTGCAAGGTGGAGTTCCACCTGGTGGGCACGTCGCATATGAGGCGGTGAGCGGGAAGGCCGAAGTTACGCTGTAGCGCAGACAGGCGAGCATTAGCAGGATGTGAACGCCGGAAGCGCGAACAGACGGCCCGCACTTTATGCAGCAGCTCTGACATGTCGGGGTAGTTGTGAATGAACTTCTGCACCACCAAATTCAGCACATGCGCCAGGCAAGCGATGTGCGTCAAATTGGCTAGTCCCAGAGCTGCAACGAGATTTCGCCCATTATCACACACCACCAGGCCGGGCTTGAGGCTCACCGGCAGCAACCACTCGTCGGTCTGTTGTTCTATACCCCGCCACAACTCCTGTGCGGTGTGGGGCCTGTCCCCCAAACATATGAGTTTCAGAATGGCCTGCTGACGTTTACCCCGGGCTGTGCTGAAGTTGGTGGTGAAGGTGTGTGGCTGACTGGATGAGCAGGTGGAAGAAGAGGAGGAGGAAGCCGAGTAGGAGGAGGTGGCAACAGGAGGCAAAGAATGTTGCCCTGTGATCCTTGGCGGCGGAAGGACGTGCGCCAAACAGCTCTCCGCCTGGGGCCCAGCTGCCACTACATTTACCCAGTGTGCAGTTAGGGAGATATAGCGTCCCTGGCCGTGCTTACTGGTCCACGTATCTGTGGTTAGGTGGACCTTGCCACAGATGGCGTTGCGCAGTGCACACTTGATTTTATCGGATACTTGGTTGTGCAGGGAAGGCACGGCTCTCTTGGAGAAGTAGTGCCGGCTGGGAACAACATACTGTGGGACAGCAAGCGACATGAGCTGTTTGAAGCTGTCTGTGTCCACCAGCCTAAATGACAGCATTTCATAGGCCAGTAGTTTAGAAATGCTGGCATTCAGGGCCAGGGATCGAGGGTGGCTAGGTGGGAATTTACGCTTTCTCTCAAATGTTTGTGAGATGGAGAGCTGAACGCTGGCGTGTGACATGGTTGCGACGCTTGGTGACGGAGGTGGTGGTGGTGGTGTTGGTGGTACATCCCCTGTTTGCTGGGCGGCAGGTGCCAACGTTCCTCCAGAGGCGGAGGAAGAGGCCGAGGCGGCAGCAGCAGAAGAGGCCGAGGTGGCAGCAGCAGAAGAGGCAGCAGGGGGAGCCTGAGTGACTTCCTTGGTTTTAAGGTGTTTACTCCACTGCAGTTCATGCTTTGCATGCAGGTGCCTGGTCATGCAGGTTGTGCTCAGGTTCAGAACGTTAATGCCTCGCTTCAGGCTCTGATGGCACAGCGTGCAAACCACTCGGGTCTTGTCGTCAGCACATTGTTTGAAGAAGTGCCATGCCAGGGAACTCCTTGAAGCTGCCTTTGGGGTGCTCGGTCCCAGATGGTGGCGGTCAGTAGCAGGCGGAGTCTCTTGGCGGCGGGTGTTCTGCTTTTGCCCACTGCTCCCTCTTTTG
The DNA here is from genome assembly GCF_014858855.1 of Bufo gargarizans. Taxonomy (NCBI): domain Eukaryota; kingdom Metazoa; phylum Chordata; class Amphibia; order Anura; family Bufonidae; genus Bufo; species Bufo gargarizans. The sequence continues at coordinate 4,623,229 of NC_058085.1, forward strand.
CTACGCTGTTGGCTCGGTCTCACCACTGCCTCTTCCTCCGAACTGTGAAAGTCAGTGGCACGACCTTCATTCCATGTGGGGTCTAGGACCTCATCGTCCCCTGCATCGTCTTCCACCCAGTCTTGATCCCTGACCTCCTGTTCAGTCTGCACACTGCAGAAAGACGCAGCAGTTGGCACCTGTGTTTCGTCATCATCAGAGACATGCTTAGGTGCTATTCCCATGTCCTCATCATCAGGAAACATAAGTGGTTGTGCGTCAGTGCATTCTATGTCTTCCACCGCTGGGGAAGGGCTAGGTGGATGCCCTTGGGAAACCCTGCCAGCGGAGTCTTCAAACAGCATAAGAGACTGCTGCATAACTTGAGGCTGAGACAGTTTCCCTGGTATGCATGGGGGTGATGTGACAGACTGATGGGGTTGGTTTTCAGGCGCCATCTGTGCGCTTTCTGCAGAAGACTGGGTGGGAGATAATGTGAACGTGCTGGATCCACTGTCGGCCACCCAATTGACTAATGCCTGTACCTGCTCAGGCCTTACCATCCTTAGAACGGCATTGGGCCCCACCATATATCGCTGTAAATTCTGGCGGCTACTGGGACCTGAGGTAGTTGGTTCACTAGGACGTGTGGATGTGGCAGAACGGCCACGTCCTCTCCCAGCACCAGAGGGTTCACTAACACCACCACGACCATGTCCACGTCCGCGTCCCTTACTAGATGTTTTCCTCATTGTTATCGTTCACCACAACAACAAAAATATTATTTGGCCCAATGTATTGTATTCAAATTCAGCTGAATATAAATTTGAGGCCTAGTATTTAGGCGCTGGGTGACCGGTATGGATTTAGTGACAGAATTAGACTTGGAAATGCACAGAAGCGTGTGTGTGAAGTTATTCTGAATGACCCTATGTGCACCTTGAATATTATATACCCTTTTAGGGATAGATTTCAAATAGCTCTGATACAGCAGAAACCACTAAATTAGGAAATTGCTAAATTGGGAATTGTATTTCAACCCAGAACAAAAAATGTGCTTTGACGGACACTAAATAACTTGCCCAGCCACAACAGTACAGCGGTAACGACAGATTTAGCGGGATATAAATTTGAGGCCTAGTATTTAGGCGCTGGGTGACCGGTATAGATTTACTGACAGAATTAGACTGGGATATGGCCAAAAAATAACCACACTATTGCTGGTTAAATGCACTTGGTGTGACAGCTTGACCAACCACACTACTGAGGGTTAAATGCACTTGGTGACGGGCGCAGCTTGCCCCTGATGTAGTATATGGCCAAAAAATAAACAGACTATTGCTGGTTAAATGCACTTGGTGTGACAGCTTCACCCTGATGTAGGCTTTAGCCAAAAAACAACCACACCATTGAGGGTTAAATGCACTTGGTCGCAGCTTGTGCTGGCGCACCACAAGACACAAAATGGCCGCCGATCAACCCAGAAAAAAGTGACTGACAAACGGTCTGGGCAGCCTAAAAACAGTGAGCAATTGAGTATCAGCAGCTCAATGACCCACAGCTGCAGATTGATCAATAATCAAGTCCTTTGGAGGAGTTAATCTGCCTAATCTCGCCCTACTGTCGCAGCCGCAACCTCTCCCTACGCTAATCAGAGCAGAGTGACGGGCGGCGCTATGTGACTCCAGCTTAAATAGAGGCTGGGTCACATGGTGCTCTGGCCAATCACAGCCATGCCAATAGTAGGCATGGCTGTGATGGCCTCTTGGGGCAAGTAGTATGACGCTTGTTGATTGGCTGCTTTGCAGCCTTTCAAAAAGCGCCAAGAAAGCGTCACAAACGCGCCAAGAAAGCGACGAACACCGAACCCGGACTATACAGTTCGAGTTCGCTCATCCCTAATCACCACTTATCGAATGTCTTTCTTGTCTGTACCTCTTCCCCTCCCCCCTCAACCTCCCATCAGCCCTTGCTATTGTCTGACCCCACCTCTCCTTGTACCATAGTCATCTATGTATTGTATGTAAATAAGGCTGTTGGAGGTTGGAAACCAGGTGCGCATGCCTAGTAAAGTCAGTTGACTCCCAAACTGCGTGTCGTCCAGTCACTGGGGAAATTGTCTCTTGAATATTGACCTGTTTCTTCAGCTACAAGGGGATTTAAAGTGAAGATATTGAGGGTATACCTTGAAGCTCCGCAACAATTGGTGGCAAGTGGCGGGATTCAAACCGCACAGCAAAGCAGCAGTTCGTTGAAACCGGAGTTCGAGAATATGTGCAGTCATTCGAACGAACGGTGAATGGAGGCGAATTATGCAACATTGAAACGAACTACGTTAAAGGAATTATTGGAAGCAAGGGGAAGAAAAGCCAGCAACAAAACCAAAGCTACTCTTGTGGCCGAACTCAGGGGGACAGAGCGACCACTGCGGCAACTCCACAGGAGACAGAGCCAACGGAATTTACAAGAGAGCTCAATAGCAGGTTAGCTTTTTACCCAAACACCCCCTCCGTGGAGACACTAGAAAGACTGATAGCAGATGTACACGAGTACATTGTAGCTAAGCAAAACGCTATTCAGCGAGTCGGGGAAGGAGCCCCAGCGCCCACCAGCACTACCCAGGGAAAAGCTAAGATTCCCTACCAAGCTTTTAAAAATTACACAGGAGGAGAAAGTGATATTGACGAATACCTACAGGATTTCGAAAGGTTGTGCCAGCTACTCGACATCAGCCCAGCCGACCAAGTACACCTGCAACCAACAGGGGCACATCCAGAGAGACTGCCCACGTAACCGACCTCGCTAGAACTGGAACCACCAGGGTCCTCCTCCCCCCAATCGGGCTGCAGTACACTGCTGCCAAAGAGAATCTGTGCTCCCAACATCCACAGTCACCTCAATAGAAGAGCCTCTGGGGATCCTACACGAGGTAAACCCCATACAAGCCGCCTCAGACAACCGCCAGGGGCACCGCCAGGTGGTACACATGGAGGGGAAGAGTATACAAGGGTTACGTGACTCTGGGGCCACGTTAACCCTGGTCCGAAATCATTTGGTGCCCAAGCACACCCTCACTGGAGACTGTGTAGCTGTACGGGTGGCAGGGGGAGCAATTTACAAAGTTCCCACTGCCAAGGTGCATTTGAATTGGGGGGCAGGGCATGGAAACGTGGAGGTGGGAATTATGCAGGATTTGCCCGCTGATGTTATTTTGGGCAACGACTTGGGGGAGCTCACCTCTGCTTTTGTCCCTCAACCAACTATCCAAGAGGCCTACCCGGTTGTTACCGGGCAGCAAGCACGCACCACGGCTCCATCCGATCACTCTGAGACTCAGCTAAACAATATGCCACACACCCCTCCTATTCTCCCCTGGGATGCCCCCCTGGAATTTGGCAGTGAGGTGGCCCTAGATCCCTCCCTGCAGGTATATAAAGATAGGATAAAAAAGGACCAAGGAGGGTTGGAGGGAGAGAGATATGCTTGGGACAAAGGTCTCCTATACCGCTATGCAGAGAAGGTAGTAGCAGGGTCCATACCCGTGCCCACTAAGCAGTTAGTGGTACCCCGAAAGTATAGACAAGAGTTGCTGCGCATCACGCACGATATACCATTATCAGGACATTTAGGAATCAGCCGAACGAAACATCGGCTGACGCAGAACTTCTTCTGGCCAGGTATCTCAAAGGAAATTAGACAATACTGTCAAACGTGCGATACCTGCCAGAGGGTAGGGAAGAGAGGGGATCGCTATAAAGCCAAACTCAGATCCCTGCCCATAATTGAAGAACCCTTCAGTCGGGTAGCTGTAGACATAATAGGAACCCTAGCGAAACCCAGTCCCTCCGGCAAGAAATACATCTTGACCGTAGTGGACTACGCCACTAGATACCCAGAGGCAGTGGCGTTGACCAATGTACATGCAGAGACTATAGCCGATGCCCTTATGTGAATATTCTCCCGTATGGGATTTCCCCGGGAGATTATATCGGATAGGGGCACCCAGTTCACTGCAGAGGTCACCCACCAACTCTGGAAAGTGTGTGGGGTGAAACCGATCTTAAACTCCGCCTACCACCCCCAGTCCAACGGGCTCTGTGAGCGGTTTAACGGAACACTTAAACAGATGATCCGCACGTTCATAGACACTCAAAAAGACTGGGAACGGTTTTTGCCCCACTTGCTCTTTGCCTATAGGGAAGTACCCCAAGAATCCACAGGATTCTCCCCTTTTGAATTATTGTTCAGGAGGAGAGTGAGGGGTCCCTTAGACCTGGTCAGAGAACACTGGGAGGGAGGGGTAACTACGAATGGTACCCCTATTGTCCCATACGTGCTGGAGTTTAGGGAACGCTTGGAGGCTCTGACCCAGACGGTACGTACTAACCTCCAAGCAGCCCAACAACGGCAGCGCAGATAGTATGATAAGGGGGCCAGGGACCGCAGCTTTGAGGTCGGACAGAAGGTGTTAATCCTACGGCCAGTCCCTAATGACAAGCTGCAGGCCTCCTGGCAGGGCCCATACAAGGTGGTGGAGCAAATCTGCGATACCACCTATGTGATCGGCCCGTGCGCTGGAGCAGGGGGCAGACGCATGCTCCATGTGAACATGCTGAAGCCCTACTACGAGCGCATAGAAGAGGTGACCGCTATTTGCGCCTCTGCCGCAGAGGACTTTGACAATTTACCTCTCCCAGACCTCCTAGAGAAAGAGGGCCAGAAAGAGGACCTGGAAGAGGTTCAGTTAGGTGAACGGCTGAGTCCCCAGGAAAGGGCGCAGGCTCATAGTCTAATAAGGGAAAAAGGAACCACTTTTTCTAATCTCCCCACCCACAGAGTAGAAACACCAGGGCAGACCCCTCTCCGCCAACCTCCTTACCGCATACCTGAATCCGTAAAGGATAATATGTGCAAGGAAAAGTGGGGTCAGAAAATAGCAAGGGTTAATGGGAGGTTGAGGGGGGAGGGGAAGAGGTACAGACAAGAAAGACATTCGATAAGTGGCGATGTTTGCCACAATAAAGTTGCGTTTTCTTTTAGGGAGTAACTAGTGTCGGCCGGCCTCCTGCTGAAAATGGAGTGTGTCTCTCAGGTACCTAGCCTCCTGTCCATTTAGGCAAACTGACTGGCGGTGATGTGGCCGGTTGTCTCCAGTGGCCTGTACGGGGTTGACCTCGTGCAGTACGGACCATTGCTCGGTGGGTTCTGGGGGTGAATACGCTGCATACCCCCCTTGGGTATCTTTACTGTAGTTCTCCTCGGTGCAGTGGTGCTGGTTGTCGGCCCCCTTGGTTAGACGTGCGCTGCGGGCAGTTGGGTTTAATGTGTCCTATTTGGTTACACCCATAGCACATCGGTGGTGGCCTCCGTACTCCTCGATTGCTTGGTGCGGTGTAGGACACATTGGGCCTGGCTGGTGTCGTGGATGTTGGGGTGCAGGTGGGGGTACGCTGGACCGCCGGTGCTCTACTACTCTCCATAGTCCTGCTATCGTGGTGGTCATCAGCCAGTCTAGCAGCCTTTTTCACCGTCCGAGGCTTGCGGTCATGAACCCAGTCTCTAACATCTGGCGGAGCAAAAACAAAAAACTGCTCACGCAGTAACAACTGTAAGGCATCTGCCAACGTGGTCGCCTGGCACCCCTCCATCCAGTGCATACGGAAGGCCCACTCGGTAAATGTGTCTCTGCCCGTTTTCCTATATGCCTCTGGCGTGACGGCATGGCGGGCCAGCAATATTTCTTTTACCTTGTCATAGTTCTTGACCTCTTCATCCGGCACCGCTCTGTAGGCTTCCGCTGCTCGACCTGATAGCTTACTGCACAATATTGCGGCCCAGCTATCTCTCTCCAGGTTCTCCAATGCACATTGTCGTTCGAAATCCTGCAAATAGCTGTCTATGTCCATTTCATCTTTAAATGCAGCATAATTAATCTTACGAGCCTGTCCATAGGCAGCTCTCTGCAGTGCCATTACATCCCCTTGTTGTGTTGCAGTCACTTGTACTCTTGCGCTGTGTGCTTGCGTTGCTTGTGCCATTATATGGGTGATAGTCTCTTGGGATGGGTTGGGCCCCAAAATGCTAAGAATCCATCTTACGTTCTTTTGAAATTCTGTTTCTTCTGGCATCTCCATGGTAGCGTCGCTGGTTCTGTCGCTCTCTATCAATTCGGCAATTATCGTGGCTTTCGGCTTGTTACTTGCCACTATGCCGCAAGCTTCCAGTAGTTCCTTTTATGTCGTTCGTTTGAGCCGTTTGTAACTGTGGGCCATTCACGCCTTCTTTCGGTTCAATATATCCATTCGGGAGAAAATCCTGCCGCTTGCCACCAGTGTTACGGATATCTTACACTCCAGCTGAGTGTCCGTACAGCGTCTCCCGAAATCCAAGTAAATCCGAAGGTGTGAATATATAGCTCCCAACCCCCCCAAACAGGAGCGAAGACTTCAGGAAGAGGTAAAACAATCTCTTCTATTGATGGCCACAGGTCAGCCTTTTATGCAAGTCCTCCAGCAAGGGTTACTCCCACGGGACCTTGTGGAGGACAGGTACACAACATACAGTGACTAATCAATATACAGTAAGATATAACACACTCCCACATGAACAATAACATCTCTCCTCTCTATCCTGGACATAATTGGATAAAGGGGCCGGACATAGTTCCATGCAGTCGACGACCAAGACCATTGTGTTTGCTAAATGTATCATAGGCAATGCCCATTATGTTTGTCAATTGTGTCACAGACCAAGCCCATTGTGTTTGTCAATTGTGTCACAGACCAAGCCCATTGTGTTTGTCAATTGTGTCACAGACCAAGCCCATTGTGTTTGTCAATTGTGTCACCGGCAATGCCCATTATGTTCACTAACTGGGTCACAGGCAATGCCCATTGTGTTCACTAACTGGGTCACAGGCAATGCCCATTGTGTTCACTAACTGGGTCACAGGCAGAGGGGGTGGTGTGTCTATATTTAAAGGGCGAAATAGGGCAAACTACACGAACAGCAGACAAAATACAAAAGACTGGGCATTCCTAAAACATGGGGTTTTGTCACAGGCTGCTTTACCCCTTAAATGCGATGGGAAATGGTGCCCGCTGCATGTAAGCAAACTCCCTCTGTCTCCTTACGGCACCCCGCAAATGCCTTTGTAGGGTGCCAATGTGTGTAAAGGCTGGGGTCTGATGTAGGCCCCAGACCAGCCTTGAGTGTTTTACAGTAGGCTGTGCCTCTCTGGCGCAGCCTGCTGGTCAATGTCAGTATAACACTGACATTAAAATGCAATGCACTATAGGGATAGTGCATTGTATTTTAAAAACAATCAAAATGTTGTCTGTTATAGTCTCCTTGTGGGACTATTAAGTGAGGAAAAAAGTAAAAAATAAAAATAAAAACATTAATTAAATTTTTTAAAAATCCAGTTAAAAAAAAGAATTGTTTTCCAATTGAAAATCCGCTTTTCAATTAAAAAAATTGCAAAAATAAAATCTGCCCCATATGTTTGGCATCGCCGCGTCCGTAACGGCCCACACTACATAAATATCATGTAAATTATCCCCTACAGTGAAAGTCGTAAACAAAATGTAATAAAAAATGCAGAATTACTAACTTATTCTTAGTTAATAACAAGCATTTAAAAAGCTTAATTCACTCTAAAATGATACAAATGAAAACTAAAAGTCGTCCTGCTGAAACCAAGCCCTCACACAACCCCATAAAAATAAAAAATAAATTATATATATATAATGGGTTTTGGGAAGCGACGATGCAAAAAGATTTTCTTCCTATTAGACAAAAAGGGGATTTCTTGCACAAAAGTAGCAAAACGTTAAAAAAATAAAATAAAATGTATTTGGAATCGCTGTTGAAAAAAAACAATATTCGGTATTTATACCGAAAAATGAACGCCGTCAAATTTATAAAGTAAAAACTCAGTGGCAGTATTGCGTTTTTTCCCATCTCCCTCCCACAAAGAGATAATAAAAGTTCATCAGAAAGTTATGTGTATCCCAAAATGGTGCCATTAAAAACTACAACTTGTCCTGTAAAAAACAAAACAAAAATAGGCAATGCAATGATGAAAAAAGGAGGAAAAACACCTGGTCAGTAAGGGGTTAATCGCATCAGAGGCTCAGCTTTCTTTTCCTTTTGGAAAGAGAGATAATTTCAAGCATTTTTAAGAGTCAGCTGTATGGAAGGACTGGACTATAAGACGTCTTGGGCCGCTGAGGTTCAGCCAGTGGCTCCTTGTCTGGTAGAAAGCAATGCTAAGCATGTCCTGATGGAAGTGCGGCCTTCCTGCCACCCAAGCGTCAGTCACTGCTGACTGAACATTTCAGATTGCGTCGCCACCTAGTGGACATGGCTAGTATTACAGTTACATCACTTTCTAGGATATTTATGCTAACATTAACATACTCCTGACCCTGGGATTAGGCAGCTGCAAGTGACCGGCACAGGACTGGTTAATCTGGAGGATAGTCCGCCATACGGTCACATGACTAACCGCTGTCACACCATAAAGCAGGCTCTGATGAGAAATTCCTCATAATTTCCTCCTGAGAACTTTGGGGTCGAGAATAAAAAGGTTCATTATCTCTGATGTCTTCAAGATCTTCCAGGCGCCAAATCTCGAGTGTCAGCAAAGTCATAAGAGGTTGTGCTTCTTCTGAGCATTTCTCCACAATAACTGGTGTAATACTCTGCAGGATATATCACTATGTGTCTGTCAGGAGGGGGAGAGGACAGAGCGATGTTCTGCAGAGCTCTAGAGGTCAGTGGTGTAATACTCTGCAGAATATATCACTGTGTATCTGTCAGGAGGTGGAGAGGACAGAGCGATGTTCTGCAGATCTCTAGATGTCAGTGGTGTAATAATCTGCAGGATATATCACTGTATCTGTCAGGAGGTAGAGAGGACAGAGAGATGTTCTGCAGATCTCTAGAGGTTAGAGGTGTAATAATCTGCAGGATATATCACTATGTATCTGTCAGGAGGTGGAGAGGACAGAGCGATGTTCTGCAGATCTCTAGAGTCAGTGGTGTAATAATCTGCAGGATATATCACTATGTATCTGTCAGGAGGTAGAGAGGACAGAGCAATGCTCTGCAGATCTCTAGAGGTAAATGGTGTAATAATCTGCAGGATATATCACTGTGTATCTGTCAGGAGGTGGAGAGGACAGAGCGATGTTCTGCAGATCTCTAGAGCGGTCAATGGTGTAATAATCTGCAGAATATATCACTATGTATCTGTCAGGAGGTGGAGAGGACAGAGCGATGTTCTGCAGATCTCTAGAGGTCAGTGGTGTAATAATCTGCAGGATATATCAATATATATCTGTCAGGAGGTGGAGAGGACAGAGCGATGTTCTGCAGATCTCTAGGAAGTTCAATGGTGTAATAATCTGCAGGATATATCACTATGTATCTGTCAGGAGGTGGAGAGGACAGAGCGATGTTCTGCATATCTCTAGAGTCAGTGGTGTAATAATCTGCAGGATATATCACTATGTATCTGTCAGGAGGTAGAGAGGACAGAGTGATGTTCTGCAGATCTCTAGAGGTCAGTGGTGTAATACTCTGCAGGATATATCACTGTGTATCTGTCAGGAGGTGGAGAGGGCAGAGCGATGTTCTGCAGATCTCTAGGAAGTTCAATGGTGTAATAATCTGCAGGATATATCACTATGTATCTGTCAGGAGGTAGAGAGGACAGAGCGATGTTCTGCAGATCTCTAGAGGTCAGAGGTGTAATAATCTGCAGGATATATCACTATGTATCTGTCAGGAGGGGGAGAGGACAGAGCGATGTTCTGCAGATCTCTACAGCTCAGTGGTGTAATAATCTGCAGGATATATTACTATGTATCTGTCAGGAGGTGGAGAGGACAGAGCGATGTTCTGCAGCTCTCTAGAGGTCAGTGGTGTAATACTCTGCAGGATATATCACTATGTATCTGTCAGGAGGTGGAGAGGACAGAGCGATGTTCTGCAGATCTCTAGAGGTCAGTGGTGTAATAATCTGCAGGATATATCACTATGTATCTGTCAGGAAGTAGAGAGGACAGAGTGATGTTCTGCAGATCTCTAGAGGTCAGTGGTGTAATACTCTGCAGGATATATCACTATGTATCTGTCAGGAGGTGGAGAGGACAGAGCGATGTTCTGCAGATCTCTAGAGGTCAGTGGTGTAATAATCTGCAGGATATATCACTATGTATCTGTCAGGAGGTAGAGAGGACAGAGCGATGTTCTGCAGATCTCTAGAGGTCAGTGGTGTAATAATCTGCACTATATATCACTATGTATCTGTCAGGAGGTGGAGAGGACAGAGCGATATTCTGCAGATCTCTAGAGGTTAGAGGTGTAATAATCTGCAGGATATATCACTATGTATCTGTCAGGAGGTAGAGAGGACAGAGCAATGTTCTGCAGATCTCTAGAGTCAGTGGTGTAATAATCTGCAGGATATATCACTACGTATCTGTCAGGAGGTGGAGAGGACAGAGCAATGCTCTGCAGATCTCTAGAGGTAAATGGTGTAATAATCTGCAGGATATATCACTGTGTATCTGTCAGGAGGTGGAGAGGACAGAGCGATGTTCTGCAGATCTCTAGAGTCAGTGGTGTAATACTCTGCAGGATATATCACTATGTATCTGTCAGGAGGTGGAGAGGACAGAGCGATGTTCTGCAGATCTCTAGAGGTCAGTGGTGTAATAATCTGCAGGATATATCACTGTATCTGTCAGGAGGTAGAGAGGACAGAGCGATGTTCTGCAGATCGCTAGAGGTCAGTGGTGTAATGATCTGCAGGATATATCACTACGTATCTGTCAGGAGGTAGAGAGGACAGAGTGATGTTCTGCAGATCTCTAGAGGTCAGTGGTGTAATACTCTGCAGGATATATCACTGTGTATCTGTCAGGAGGTGGAGAGGACAGAGCGATGTTCTGCAGATCTCTAGAGGTCAGTGGTGTAATAATCTGCAGGATATATCACTATATATCTGTCAGGAGGTGGAGAGGACAGAGCGATGTTCTGCAGATCTCTAGAGGTCAGTGGTGTAATAATCTGCAGGATATATCACTATGTATCTGTCAGGAGGTGGAGAGGGCAGAGCGATGTTCTGCAGATCTCTAGGAAGTTCAATGGTGTAATAATCTGCAGGATATATCACTATGTATCTGTCAGGAGGTAGAGAGGACAGAGCAATGTTCTGCAGATCTCTAGAGGTCAGTGGTGTAATAATCTGCAGGATATATCACTATGTATCTGTCAGGAGGTGGAGAGGACAGAGCGATGTTCTGCAGATCTCTAGAGGTCAGTGGTGTAATAATCTGCAGGATATATCACTATGTATCTGTCAGGAGGTGGAGAGGGCAGAGCGATGTTCTGCAGATCTCTAGGAAGTTCAATGGTGTAATAATCTGCAGGATATATCACTATGTATCTGTCAGGAGGTAGAGAGGACAGAGCAATGTTCTGCAGATCTCTAGAGGTCAGTGGTGTAATAATCTGCAGGATATATCACTATGTATCTGTTAGGAGGGGGAGAGGACAGAGCGATGTTCTGCAGATCTCTAGAGGTCAGAGGTGTAATAATCTGCAGGATATATCACTATGTATCTGTCAGGAGGTAGAGAGGACAGAGCGATGTTCTGCAGATCTCTAGAGGTCAGTGGTGTAATAATCTGCAGGATATATCACTACGTATCTGTCAGGAGGTGGAGAGGACAGAGCGATGTTCTGCAGATCTCTAGAGTCAGTGGTGTAATAATCTGCAGGATATATCACTATGTATCTGTCAGGAGGTGTAGAGGGCAGAGCGATGTTCTGCAGATCTCTAGATGTCAGTGGTGTAATAATCTGCAGGATATATCACTACGTATCTGTCAGGAGGTGGAGAGGACAGAGCGATGTTCTGCAGATCTCTAGAGTCAGTGGTGTAATAATCTGCAGGATATATCACTATGTATCTGTCAGGAGGTAGAGAGGACAGAGTGATGTTCTGCAGATCTCTAGAGGTCAGAGGTGTAATACTCTGCAGGATACATCACTGTGTATCTGTCAGGAGGTGGAGCGGGCAGAGCGATGTTCTGCAGATCTCTAGAGGTCAGTGGTGTAATACTCTGCAGGATACATCACTGTGTATCTGTCAGGAGGTAGAGAGGACAGAGCAATGTTCTGTAGATCTCTAGAGGTCAGAGGTGTAATAATCTGCAGGATATATCACTATGTATCTGTCAGGAGGTAGAGAGGACAGAGCGATGTTCTGCAGATCTCTAGAGGTCAGAGGTGTAATAATCTGCAGGATATATCACTATGTATCTGTCAGGAGGTGGAGAGGACAGAGCGATGTTCTGCAGATCTCTAGGAGGTAAGTGGTGTAATAATCTGCAGGATATATCACTATGTATCTGTCAGGGGGTAGAGAGGACAGAGCGATGTTCTGCAGATCTCTAGAGGTCAGAGGTGTAATAATCTGCAGGATATATCACTATGCATCTGTCAGGAGATGTAGAGGACAGAGCAATGTTCTGCAGATCTCTAGAGACCAGTGGTGTAATAATCTGCAGGATATATCACTATGTATCTGTCAGGATGTAGAGTGGACAGAGCGATGTTCTGCACATCTCTAGAGATCAGTGGTGTAATAATCTGCAGGATATATCACTGTGTATCTGTCAGGAGGTGGAGAGGGCAGAGCGATGTTCTGCAGATCTCTAGGAAGTTCAATGGTGTAATAATCTGCAGGATATATCACTATGTATCTGTCAGGAGGTAGAGAGGACAGAGTGATGTTCTGCAGATCTCTAGAGGTCAGTGGTGTAATACTCTGCAAGATATATCACTACGTATCTGTCAGGAGGTAGAGAGGACAGAGTGATGTTCTGCAGATCTCTAGAGGTCAGTGGTGTAATACTCTGCAGGATATATCACTATATATCTGTCAGGAGGTGGAGAGGACAGAGCGATGTTCTGCAGATCTCTAGAGTCAGTGGTGTAATAATCTGCAGGATATATCACTGTGTATCTGTCAGGAGGTAGAGAGGACAGAGCGATGTTCTGCAGATCTCTAGAGTCAGTGGTGTAATAATCTGCAGGATATATCACTGTGTATCTGTCAGGAGGTAGAGAGGACAGAGTGATGTTCTGCAGATCTCTAGAGGTCAGAGGTGTAATACTCTGCAGGATATATCACTATGTATCTGTCAGGACGTAGAGTGGACAGAGCGATGTTCTGCACATCTCTAGAGATCAGTGGTGTAATAATCTGCAGGATATATCACTATGTATCTGTCAGGAGGTAGAGAGGACAGAGCGATGTTCTGCAGATCTCTAGAGGTTAGAGGTGTAATAATCTGCAGGATATATCACTATGTATCTGTCAGGAGGTGGAGAGGACAGAGCGATATTCTGCACATCTCTAGAGGTTAGAGGTGTAATAATCTGCAGGATATATCACTATATATCTGTCAGGAGGTGGAGAGGACAGAGCGATGTTCTGCAGATCTCTAGGAAGTTCAATGGTGTAATAATCTGCAGGATATATCACTATGTATCTGTCAGGAGGTGGAGAGGACAGAGTGATGTTCTGCAGATCTCTAGAGGTCAGTGGTGTAATACTCTGCAGGATATATCACTACGTATCTGTCAGGAGGTGGAGAGGACAGAGCGATGTTCTGCAGATCTCTAGGAGGTAAGTGGTGTAATAATCTGCAGGATATATCACTATGTATCTGTCAGGGGGTAGAGAGGACAGAGCGATGTTCTGCAGATCTCTAGAGGTCAGAGGTGTAATAATCTGCAGGATATATCACTATGCATCTGTCAGGAGATGTAGAGGACAGAGCAATGTTCTGCAGATCTCTAGAGACCAGTGGTGTAATAATCTGCAGGATATATCACTATGTATCTGTCAGGAGATAGAGAGGACAGAGCGATGTTCTGCAGATCTCTAGAGGTCAGAGGTGTAATAATCTGCAGGATATATCACTATATATCTGTCAGGAGGTGGAGAGGACAGAGCGATGCTCTGCAGATCTCTAGAGGTCAGAGGTGTAATAATCTGCAGGATATATCACTATGTATCTGTCAGGAGGTGGAGAGCACAGAGCGATGTTCTGCAGATCTCTAGAGGTCAGAGGTGTAATAATCTGCAGGATATATCACTATGTATCTGTCAGGAGGTAGAGAGGACAGAGCGATGTTCTGCAGATCTCTAGAGGTCAGTGGTGTAATAATCTGCAGGATATATCACTATATATCTGTCAGGAGTTGGAGAGGACAGAGCGATGTTCTGCAGATCTCTAGAGGTCAGAGGTGTAATACTCTGCAGGATATATCACTATGTATCTGTCAGGAGGTAGAGTGGACAGAGCGATGTTCTGCAGATCTCTAGAGATCAGTGGTGTAATAATCTGCAGGATATATCACTGTGTATCTGTCAGGAGGTGGAGAGGGCAGAGTGATGTTCTGCAGATCTCTAGAGGTCAGAGGTGTAATAATCTGCAGGATATATCACTATGTATCTGTCAGGAGGTGATGTTACTATTTGTCGCCCTCTTGTGGTCACATCAGACTTTCTCGGTAGGAATAGGATGTCATATGACCACTAGATGTCACTGTGTAGCTGTTGTGTTATTGGGTGTGCAGAGCTCTGCTGCCTCCTGGTGTCGGACAATGGTCATGACATCCCTTAGAATACAAAGGATTATAAAGCGAGAGCTTGTGGTTCGCCCGGGGGTCCAGCTGGCCCTGATACACGTGCCGCTGCTCAGGGCAGGAGGGTCAGGTGTTACGGACCCCCGCACTAGTAATTTGTGGTGAAAAAAAGGTTTATACCCTTGTGTTTTAATCCTCACCATTTTATAGATCTCTGTTTGCTGTCAGTGAATGGGAGCATGCATTGTTTCCATTCTGTCCAGACTTGGACCTCAGCAGCACAGCCTGATACACTGTGACGACCTGTGCTCTGTGGCTGCAGCAGATGAAGAGGTTTTTCGTGCCTCAGACCTCTGATATCTGTAGTCATCAGAATTTTCTATTCCCAGAGGTTAGGATGTTAGGGGTGATTGTCTGCAAACAATAGGGATGATTGTAATGAGGGAGAGAAATCCTCGCCCTGCCCCGAATCCGCTGCTTATTATATCTGCCCGCTCTGCCAACCTGATGCCAAGGCCAAAAATTAATTATCTGCTATTGAGAGGAGGCGGAAGAGGCAGATCCAGAGCGAGCGCCTCATGTACCAGCTGTGCAGCCCGCCGACTCATCACCATCCAGAAATACACAACGATGTATCTAAGCCAGACATACGTGATACTGCCAGCTGTGCAGCCCGCCGACTCATCACCATCCATAAATACACAACGATGTATCTAAGCCAGACATACGTGATACTGCCTGCTGTGCAGCCCGCCGACTCATCACCATCCATAAATACACAAAACGATGTATCTAAGCCAGATGTATGTGATACTGCCTGCTGTGCAGCCCGCCGACTCATCACCATCCAGAAATACACAACGATGTATCTAAGCCAAACATACGTGATACTGCCTGCTGTGCAGCCCGCCGACTCATCACCATCCAGAAATACACAACGATGTATCTAAGCCAGACATACGTGATACTGCCTGCTGTGCAGCCCGCCGACTCATCACCATCCATAAATACACAAAACGATGTATCTAAGCCAGATGTATGTGATACTGCCTGCTGTGCAGCCCGCTGACTCATCACCATCCAGAAATACACAACGTTGTATCTAAGCCAAACATACGTGATACTGCCAGCTGTGCAGCCCTCCGACTCATCACCATCCAGAAATACACAATGATGTATCTAAGTCAGATGTATGGGATACTGCCTGCTGTGCAGCCCTCCGACTCATCACCATCCAGAAATACACAATGATGTATCTAAGTCAGATGTATGGGATACTGCCTGCTGTGCAGCACGCCGACTCATCGCCATCCATAAATACACAACGATGTATCTAAGCCAGACATATGTGATACTGCCTGCTGCGCCGCCCGCCAACTCATCGCCATCCATAAATACACAAAACAATGTATCTAAGCCAGATGTATGTGATACTGCCTGCTGTGCAGCCCAACACCTCTTCATCCGTTAATACATGATGGTGTATCTAAGCCAGACTTACATGATACTGCATGCTGCGCCGCCAGCCAACTCATCACCATCCATAAATACACAATGATGTATCTAAGTCAGATGTATGTGATACTGCCTGCTGTGCAGCACGCCGACTCATCGCCATCCATAAATACACAACGATGTATCTAAGCCAGACATACGTAATACTGCCTGCTGCGCCGCCCGTCGACTCATCGCCATCCATAAATACACAAAACTATGTATCTAAGCCAGATGTATGTGATACTGCCTGCTGTGCAGCCCAACACCTCTTCATCCGTTAATACATGATGGTGTATCTAAGCCAGACATACATGATACTGCATGCTGCGCCGCCAGCCAACTCATCACCATCCATAAATACACAATGATGTATCTAAGTCAGATGTATGGGATACTGCCTGCTGTGCAGCACGCCAACTCATCATCATCCATAAATACACAACGATGTATCTAAGCCAGATGTATGTGATACTGCCTGCTGTGCAGCCCGTCGACTCATCGCCATCCATAAATACACAAGACAATGTATCTAAGCCAGATGTATGCGATACTGCCTGCTGCGCCGCCCGCCGACTCATCGCCATCCATAAATACACAAAACAATGTATCTAAGCCAGATGTATGTGATACTGCCTGCTGTGCAGCACAACACCTCTTCATCCGTTAATACATGATGGTGTATCTAAGCCAGATGTATGCGATACTGCCTGCTGTGCAGCCCACTGACTCAAGCCTATGCTGTCAGTACCATTTATGATGTATCAATAGGATATGCCAGAAATGTCTGATGGGTCCCGGTCCCAGCTCTGGGAGCCCCTCCATTCTCAAGTATGGGAGGCACAAAGAATGAAGAGCAGCCACTAAGGTGGCCAGACGTCTGACTTTAGGCTGGACAGTCCGGTTTCCTGGCCTCCTTCTGGCGCAGGGCCTGGACGGACGCTAGGGTGCCCTTCTTTTCTGGGGTCCACACTCGGACAGCAGCATTGTATCCCCAGTCACTAGACCCGATGGACATGATTGAGGGTGAGAGAAGCACTCTGTCCTGTGCACCGCACAGTCAGGTCCTTACATCTTTTCTTTTTTTTTGTGTATTTTGCCTGGCACCGTTACTGGAGGGGGTTGATTTGAGGGTGTGGCTTAGTGGAGTTTGGCCGTGGCCTGCAATGTCCTCATTTTTTGGGTGAAGCAAGTGGCCACCTAGCAGCCACAAGTGCAGCCACCCCTGCATCAACCGCTGTGGGACTGAGCACTGGCTTAGCTAAGTTCAGCAGTCCTCCGGTAGTAAATACAAAATACACAGTGCATGAGCAGTGTGCTGTATAAGATACTGAGAGCCATGCCATACCAAGCTAAGTCCATAAATACAGCACCAGAACAAAGCCAAGTCCATTAATACAGCATCAGAACAAAGCCAAGTCCATTAATACAGCATCAGAACCAAGATCAGTACATAAATACAGCACCAGAACCAAGATCGGTACATAAATACAGCACCAGAACCAAGCCCAGTACATGAATACAGCACCAGAACCAAGATCAGTACATAAATACAGCACCAGAACCAAGCCCAGTATATAAATACAGTACCCGAACAAAGCTAAATCCATAAATACAGCACCAGAATTAAGATCAGTACATAAATACAGCACCAGAACATGAATACAGCACCAGAACCAAGATCAGTACATGAATACAGCACCAGAACCAAGATCAGTACATGAATACAGCACCAGTACCATGAACATTATATAAATACAGCACCAGAACCAAGATCAGTACATAAATACAGCACCAGAACCAAGCCCAGTACATGAATACAGCACCAGAACCAAGATCAGTACATAAATACAGCACCAGAACCAAGCCCAGTATATAAATACAGTACCCAAACAAAGCTAAGTCCATAAATACAGCACCAGAACCAAGATCAGTACATAAATACAGCACCAGAACCAAGCCCAGTACATGAATACAGCACCAGAACCAAGATCAGTACATAAATACAGCACCAGAACCAAGCCCAGTACATGAATACAGCACCAGAACCAAGATCAGTACATAAATACAGCACCAGAACCAAGCCCAGTATATAAATACAGTACCCAAACAAAGCTAAGTCCATAAATACAGCACCAGAACCAAGATCAGTACATAAATACAGCACCAGAACCAAGCCCAGTACATGAATACAGCACCAGAACCAAGATCAGTACATAAATACAGCACCAGAACCAAGCCCAGTACATGAATAAAGCACCAGAACCAAGATCAGTACATAAATACAGCACCAGAACCAAGCCCAGTATATAAATACAGTACCCAAACAAAGCTAAGTCCATAAATACAGCACCAGAACCAAGATCAGTACATAAATACAACACCAGAACCAAGCTCAGTACATAAATACAGCAGCAGAACCAAGCTCAGTACATAAATACAGCACCAGAACCAAGCTCAGTACATAAATACAGCACCAGAACCAAGCTCAGTACATAAATACAGCACCAGAACCAAGATTAGTACATAGATACAGCACCAGAACCAAGACCAGTACATAAATACAGCACCAGAACCAAGCTAAGTTTATTAATACAGCACCAGAACCAAGATCAGTACAAAAATACAGCACCAGAACCAAGATCAGTACATAAATACAGCACCAGAACCAAGCTCAGTACATAAATACAGCACCAGAACCAAGCTCAGTACATAAATACAGCACCAGTACCAAGATAAGTACATAAATACAGCACCAGAACCAAGATCAGTACATGAATACAGCACCAGAACCAAGCTCAGTACATAAATACAGCACCAGAACCAGGCTCAGTACATAAATACAGCACCAGAACCAATATTAGTACATAAATGCAGCACCAGAACCAAGATCAGTACATAAATATAGCACCAGAACCAAGCTCAGTACATGAATACAGCACCAGAACCAAGCCCAGTACATAAATACAGCACCAGAACCAAGCTAAGTCCATTAATACAGCACCAGAACCAAGATCAATACATAAATACAGCACCAGAACCAAGATCAGTACATAAATACAGCACCAGAACCAAGCTCAGTACATAAATACAGCACCAGAACCAAGCTCAGTACATAAATACAGCACCAGTACCAAGATTAGTACATAAATACAGCACCAGAACCAAGATCAGTACATGAATACAGCACCAGAACCAAGCTCAGTACATAAATACAGCACCAGAACCAGGCTCAGTACATAAATACAGCACCAGAACCAAGATTAGTACATAAATGCAGCACCAGAACCGAGATCAGTACATAAATATAGCACCAGAACCAAGCTCAGTACATGAATACAGCACCAGAACTAAGCCCAGTACATAAATACAGCACCAGAACCAAGCTAAGTCCATTAATACAGCACCAGAACCAAGATCAATACATAAATAAAGCACCAGAAACAAGATCAGTAAATACAGCACCAGAACCAAGATCAGTAAATACAGCACCAGAACCAAGCCCAGTATATAAATACAGCACCAGAACCAAGCTAAGTCCATTAATACAGCACCAGAACCAAGATCAGTACATAAATACAGCACCAGAACCAAGCTCAGTACATGAATACAGCACCAGAACCAAAGATTAGTACATAAACCAGGTCAGCCTTAAACCTGAAGTCGCCCTCCCAGATTGGTTTTCTGGGGGGAGTGATAGTTTTGTTTGGTTTAGAGAATCTTGTAAACCGTATTTTCGACTGCGTCCATTCTCCTCTGGGGACAAAAATCAAGTCCATTAATACAGCACCAGAACCAAGCTCAGTACATGAATACAGCACCAGAACCAAGCCCAGTCCAATAATACAGCACCAGAACCAAGATCAGTACGTAAATAGAGCACCAGAACCAAGCTTAGTACATAAATACAGCACCAGAACCAAACTGAGTACATAAATACAGCACCAAAACCAAGATCAGTACATAAATACAGCACCAGAACCAAGCTCAGTACATGAATACAGCACCATAACCAAGCCCAGTACATGAATACAGCACCAGAACCAAGATCAGTACAAAAATGCAGCACCAGAACCAAGCTAAGTCCATAAATACAGCACCAGAACCAAGCTCAGTACATAAATACAGCACCAGAACCAAGCTCAGTACATAAATACAGTACCAGAACCAAGCTCAGTACATAAATACAGTACCAGAACCAAGATTAGTACATAAATACAGCACCAGAACCAAGACCAGTACATAAATACAGTACCAGAACCAAGATTAGTACATAAATACAGCACCAGAACCAAGACCAGTACATAAATACAGCACCAGAACCAATCTAAGTCCATTAATACAGCACCAGAGCCAAGATCAGTACATAAATACAGCACCAGAACCAAGATCAGTACATAAATACAGCACCAGAACCAAGCTCAGTACATGAATACAGCACCAGAACCAAGATCAGTACATAAATACAGCACCAGAACCAAGATCAGTAAATACAGCACCAGAACCAAGCCCAGTATATAAATACAGCACCAGAACCAAGCTAAGTCCATTAATACAGCACCAGAACCAAGATCAGTACATGAATACAGCACCAGAACCAAGCCCAGTACATGAATACAGCACCAGAACCAATATCAATACATATATACAGCACCAGAACCAAGATCAGTACGTAAATAGAGCACCAGAACCAAGATCAGTACATGAATACAGCACCAGAACCAAGCCCAGTACATGAATACAGCACCAGAACAAGCTAAGTCCAATAATACAGCACCAGAACCAATATCAGTACATAAATACACCAACAGAACCAAGCTCAGTACAAAAATGCAGCACCAGAACCAAGCTAAGTCCATAAATACAGCACCAGAACCAAGCTCAGTACATAGATACAGTACCAGAACCAAGATTAGTACATAAATACAGCACCAGAACCAAGACCAGTACATAAATACAGTACCAGAACCAAGATTAGTACATAAATACAGCACCAGAACCAAGACCAGTACATAAATACAGCACCAGAACCAAGCTAAGTCCATTAATACAGCACCAGAGCCAAGATCAGTACATAAATACAGCACCAGAACCAAGATCAGTACACAAATACAGCACCAGAACCAAAGATTAGTACATAAATACAGCACCAGAACCAAGATCAGTACGTAAATAGAGCACCAGAACCAAGCTTAGTACATAAATACAGCACCAGAACCAAGCTCAGTACATGAATACAGCACCAGAACCAAGCCCAGTACATGAATACAGCACCAGAACCAAGCTCAGTACAAAAATACAGCACCAGAACCAAGATCAGTACACAAATACAGCACCAGAACCAAGATCAGTACATAAATACAGCACCAGAACCAAGATCAGTACATAAATACAGCACCAGAACCAAGATCAGTACGTAAATAGAGCACCAGAACCAAGACCAGTACATAAATACAGTACCAGAACCAAGATTAGTACATAAATACAGCACCAGAACCAAGACCAGTACATAAATACAGCACCAGAACCAAGCTAAGTCCATTAATACAGCACCAGAGCCAAGATCAGTACATAAATACAGCACCAGAACCAAAGATCAGTACATAAATACAGCACCAGAACCAAGATCAGTACGTAAATAGAGCACCAGAACCAAGCTTAGTACATAAATACAGCACCAGAAACAAACTGAGTACATAAATACAGCACCAGAACCAAGATCAGTACATAAATACAGAACCAGAACCAAGCTCAGTACATGAATACAGCACCAGAACCAAGCCCAGTACATGAATACAGCACCAGAACAAGCTAAGTCCATTAATACAGCACCAGAACCAAGATCAGTACATAAATACAGCACCAGAACCAAGAGCAGTAATATATACACCAACAGAACCAAACCCAGTACATGAATACAGCACCAGAACAAGCTAAGTCCATAAATACAGCACCAGTACCAAGCTAAGTCTATTAATACAGCACCAGAACCAAGATCAGTACATAAATACAGTACCAGAACCAAGCTCAATACATATATACAGCACCAGAACCAAGATCAGTACGTAAATAGAGCACCAGAACCAAGATCAGTAAATGAATACAGCACCAAAACCAAGCCCAGTACATGAATACAGCACCAGAACAAGCTAAGTCCAATAATACAGCACCAGAACCAATATCAGTACATAAATACACCAACAGAACCAAGCTCAGTACAAAAATGCAGCACCAGAACCAAGCTAAGTCCATAAATACAGTACCAGAACCAAGATTAGTACATAAATACAGCACCAGAACCAAGACCAGTACATAAATACAGCACCAGAACCAAGCTAAGTCCATTAATACAGCACCAGAGCCAAGATCAGTACATAAATACAGCACCAGAACCAAAGATCAGTACATAAATACAGCACCAGAACTAAGATCAGTACGTAAATAGAGCACCAGAACCAAGCTTAGTACATAAATACAGCACCAGAAACAAACTGAGTACATAAATACAGCACCAGAACCAAGATCAGTACATAAATACAGAACCAGAACCAAGCTCAGTACATGAATACAGCACCAGAACCAAGCCCAGTACATGAATACAGCACCAGAACAAGCTAAGTCCATTAATACAGCACCAGAACCAAGATCAGTACATAAATACAGCACCAGAACCAAGAGCAGTAATATATACACCAACAGAACCAAACCCAGTACATGAATACAGCACCAGAACAAGCTAAGTCCATAAATACAGCACCAGTACCAAGCTAAGTCTATTAATACAGCACCAGAACCAAGATCAGTACATAAATACAGTACCAGAACCAAGCTCAATACATATATACAGCACCAGAACCAAGATCAGTACGTAAATAGAGCACCAGAACCAAGATCAGTACATGAATACAGCACCAGAACCAAGCCCAGTACATGAATACAGCACCAGAACAAGCTAAGTCCAATAATACAGCACCAGAACCAATATCAGTACATAAATACACCAACAGAACCAAGCTCAGTACAAAAATGCAGCACCAGAACCAAGCTAAGTCCATAAATACAGCACCAGAACCAAGCTCAGTACATAAATACAGCACCAGAACCAAGCTCAGTACATAGATACAGTACCAGAACCAAGATTAGTACATAAATACAGCACCAGAACCAAGACCAGTACATAAATACAGTACCAGAACCAAGATTAGTACATAAATACAGCACCAGAACCAAGACCAGTACATAAATACAGCACCAGAACCAAGCTAAGTCCATTAATACAGCACCAGAGCCAAGATCAGTACATAAATACAGCACCAGAACCAAGATCAGTACACAAATACAGCACCAGAACCAAAGATCAGTACATAAATACAGCACCAGAACCAAGATCAGTACGTAAATAGAGCACCAGAACCAAGCTTAGTACATAAATACAGCACCAGAACCAAGCTCAGTACATGAATACAGCACCAGAACCAAGCCCAGTACATGAATACAGCACCAGAACCAAGCTCAGTACAAAAATACAGCACCAGAACCAAGATCAGTACACAAATACAGCACCAGAACCAAGATCAGTACATAAATACAGCACCAGAACCAAGATCAGTACATAAATACAGCACCAGAACCAAGATCAGTACGTAAATAGAGCACCAGAACCAAGACCAGTACATAAATACAGTACCAGAACCAAGATTAGTACATAAATACAGCACCAGAACCAAGACCAGTACATAAATACAGCACCAGAACCAAGCTAAGTCCATTAATACAGCACCAGAGCCAAGATCAGTACATAAATACAGCACCAGAACCAAAGATCAGTACATAAATACAGCACCAGAACCAAGATCAGTACGTAAATAGAGCACCAGAACCAAGCTTAGTACATAAATACAGCACCAGAACCAAACTGAGTACATAAATACAGCACCAGAACCAAGATCAGTACATAAATACAGAACCAGAACCAAGCTCAGTACATGAATACAGCACCAGAACCAAGCCCAGTACATGAATACAGCACCAGAACAAGCTAAGTCCATTAATACAGCACCAGAACCAAGATCAGTACATAAATACAGCACCAGAACCAAGAGCAGTAATATATACACCAACAGAACCAAACCCAGTACATGAATACAGCACCAGAACAAGCTAAGTCCATAAATACAGCACCAGTACCAAGCTAAGTCTATTAATACAGCACCAGAACCAAGATCAGTACATAAATACAGTACCAGGACCAAGCTCAGTACATAAATACAGCACCAGAACCAAGCTCAGTATATAAATACAGCACCAGCACCAAGATCAGTACATAAATACAGCACCAGAACCAAGATCAGTACATAAATACAGCACCAGAACCAAGATCAGTACATAAATATAGCACCAGAACCAAGATCAGTACATAAATATAGCACCAGAACCAAGCTCAGTACATAAATACAGCACCAGCACCAAGATCAGTATATAAATACAGCACCAGCACCAAGATCAGTACATAAATACAGCACCAGAACCAAGTCCAGTACATAAATACAGCACCAGAACCAAGCTAAGTCCATAAATATAGCACCAGAACCAAGCTAAGTCCATTAATACAGCACCAGAACCAAGATCAGTACATAAATACAGCACCAGAACCAAGCTAAGTACATGAATACAGCACCAGAAACAAGCTAAGTCCACAAATACAGCACCAGAACAAAGCTAAGTCCATTAATACTGCACCAGAACCAAGATCAATACATAAATACAGCACCAGAACCAAGATCAGTACATAAATACAGCACCAGAACCAAGCCCAGTATATAAATACAGCACCAGAACCAAGCTAAGTCCATAAATATAGCACCAGAACCAAGCTAAGTCCATTAATACGGCACCAGAACCAAGATCAGTACATAAATACAGTACCAGAACCAAGCTCAGTACATAAATACAGCACCAGAACCAAGCTCAGTATATAAATACAGCACCAGCACCAAGATTAGTACATAAATACAGCACCAGAACCAAGCTAAGTCCATTAATACAGCACCAGAACCAAGCTCAGTACATAAATACAGCACCAGCACCAAGATCAGTACATAAATACAGCACCAGAACCAAGCTCAGTATATAAATACAGCACCAGCACCAAGATCAGTACATAAATACAGCACCAGAACCAAGCTCAGTACATGAATACAGCACCAGAACCAAGCCCAGTACATGAATACAGCACCAGAACCAAGCTCAGTACAAAAATACAGCACCAGAACCAAGATCAGTACACAAATACAGCACCAGAACCAAGATCAGTACATAAATACAGCACCAGAACCAAGATCAGTACATAAATACAGTGCCAGAACCAAGATTAGTACATAAATACAGCACCAGAACCAAGACCAGTACATAAATACAGTACCAGAACCAAGATTAGTACATAAATACAGCACCAGAACCAAGACCAGTACATAAATACAGCACCAGAACGAAGCTAAGTCCATTAATACAGCACCAGAGCCAAGATCAGTACATAAATACAGAACCAGAACCAAGATCAGTACATAAATACAGCACCAGAACCAAGATCAGTACGTAAATAGAGCACCAGAACCAAGCTTAGTACATAAATACAGCACCAGAACCAAACTGAGTACATAAATACAGCACCAGAACCAAGCTCAGTGTCATGGAACCATGAACCAGACGTACAACAAGAGATAAGTGGAAATAAGAAGGCTTTATTGAAAATCAAGCTGTAAGCAAAAGTCCAAACGGATGGCTAAACCGAAGCAGGGTCTTGCGTAGACAGAGGTCAGGAACCAGGAGGGTAGTCAGACGAAGCCTGGATCAGGAACCAGCAGGGTAGTCAGACGAAGCCAGGATCAGGAACCAACGGGGTAGTCAGACGAGGCCAGGATCAGGAACCAGAAGCAGCAGCAGTCTTAGAAGCATGTGAACACAGGAGGACCAAGCAAGGAACTGAAGCCACAGACCTCCTATATATATGAGCTAGGCATCCAGCTCCTCCCAGTGGGAAGGAGAAGCCGCAGGGTGGGAGGCTACAAGAAACCCAGAAACCAAGATGGCCGCCAGCACATGTCAAACGAAGGAGAACAGTAAGAAGGTAAGACCATGACAGTACCTCCCCCTCAAGGGCCCCTCCTCCGCGGAGTAAGGAACGGTTTCTGAGGGAAGCGTGCGTGGAAGGCTCGGAGCAAAGCAGGAGCATGGACATCTGCGGAGGGAACCCAGGAACGCTCCTCTGGACCATAACCACGCCAATGGACCAAAAACTGCAACCGACCGCGGACCAGGCGTGAGTCTAGGATATTGCTCACCTCATATTCCTCACGATTGCCCACTTGGACCGGACGGGGCCGAGGAACCGAGGAAGTGAAACGATTACACACCAATGGCTTCAACAGGGAGACATGAAACACGTTGGAGATCCGCATGCCAGGAGGAAGCGCAAGGGCATAGGCTACCGGGTTTACCCTGCGAGCACTCGGAAGGGACCAACAAAGCGAGGCGCCAGCTTGGGAGTGGGCACTCGAAGGTTGAGGTTGCGGGTGGACAACCATACACGGTCTCCGACCTGGTAGGAAGGAGCGGGCGCTCGTCTGCGATCAGCCTGGAGTCTCTGGCGCTGCGCAGAGACCTCAAGGGACCTCTGGATCTGTACCCAAGAAGCACGTAGGACGGAAAGGTGATCCTCCACAGCCGGAGTATCCTGGGGAGAGAATACCTCCGGTAACACGGCAGGTTGGAACCCATAATTGGCCATGAAGGGAGACGTCCCAGAGGAAGAGTTCACCGCCGTGTTCCTGGCAAACTCAGCCCAAGGCAGGAGGTCAACCCAATTGTCTTGGTGATCGGAGACATAGCAACGAAGGAATTGCTCCAAGGCCTGATTGGATCGTTCTGCGGCCCCATTGGACTGAGGGTGGTAGGCCGAGGAGAAAGAGAGATGAATCCCCAACTGGGAGCAAAAGGCGCGCCAGAACCTGGACACAAACTGACTCCCCCGATCCGACACAATCTCCTTGGGCAAACCGTGCAACCGGAAGACCTCCCTGGCGAAAATCGTGGCCAACTCTTGTGCAGAGGGTAACTTCTTGAGAGGAACACAGTGGCACATTTTGGAAAACCGATCCACAATCATGAGAATGACCGTATGGCCTCGGGATGCAGGGAGGTCCACAATGAAATCCATCCCCAGGTGTGACCATGGGCGCTCCCCGGTGGCTATGGGTTGCAAAAGGCCCAACGGAAGGTGCCGAGGGGACTTACTCTGGGCACAAACGGAGCATGCCGCTACATATGCGGCGATGTCGGAACGTAGAGAAGGCCACCAGAACAGACGTGAAACAGCCCAGGACAGCTGATTCTTTCCAGGATGCCCCGCGGCCTTGGAGTTATGGTAGGTTCGCAACAACCGAGTGCGCAACTCCTCAGGCACAAAACACCTGCCGTTGGGTCTCCCAGAGGGAGCACCAGATTGAGCCGCCAAAATCTGCTCACCCAGGGGAGAGGTCAGGCTGGTGCGAATGGCGGCCAGGATCTGATTCGGAGGTATGACCGAAGTCGGAATCGACTCCTCCCCGGACAGCTCGGAGTACTGCCGTGATAAGGCATCCGCTCTGATGTTCTTGGAACCGGGTAGGTAGGAGACCACGTAATTAAAACGTGACAAGAACAGAGCCCATCTGGCCTGACGTGGTGTCAATCTCTTGGCCTCAGAAAGGTAGGTCAGATTCTTGTGGTCCGTCAGGATGAGAACCGGAACCACCGATCCCTCGAGCAAGTGCCTCCATTCTTTAAGGGCCTGCACGATGGCCAATAACTCCCTGTCACCAATCTGATAGTTGCACTCCGCGGAAGACAGTTTCCGGGAGTAAAACCCACAAGGAAGCAGAGGACCCTCTGGTGTTCTACGCTGAGACAGAAGGGCGCCTACTCCAGTCTCAGACGCGTCCACCTCGAGGACAAAGGGCAACCCAGGGTTGGAATGCGACAGAATCGGAGCCGACACAAAGGCGGACTTTAGAGCCTCAAAAGCTCGGATGGCCTCGAGCGGCCAGACCTGGAAATTACTGCCCTTCCTGGTCAGATCCGTGAGAGGCTTGGCTAGCATAGAAAAGTCCCTGATGAACTTCCGATAATAATTGGCGAAGCCCAAAAAGCGCTGCAGGGCACGGAGACCACTGGGCTGGGGCCACTGTAAGACAGCCGAAACCTTCTCAGGATCCATGGAGAACCCCTCAGCGGAAATGATGTAACCTAAGAAGGTTACCTGGGATCGGTGAAATTCGCATTTCTCAAGCTTACCGAACAGCCTGTTCTCTCGTAACCGTTGCAACACTCGTCTGACATCCATAATGTGGGCCTCCATGGATTCAGAATATACCAAGATGTCATCCAAATAGACCACCACACACTGCTGCAACAGGTCACGGAAAACATCGTTGATGAATTCCTGGAAGACTGCGGGCGCATTGCACAACCCAAAGGGCATAACCAAGGATTCATAATGACCGGTCCTGGTGTTAAACGCGGTCTTCCACTCATCGCCCGCCTTGATCCTTACCAGGTTATATGCCGCCCTCAGGTCGAGTTTGGTAAAGACCGTGGCCCCTTTGAGGCGATAGAACAGCTCGGAAATCAAGGGTATCGGGTAAGCGTTCTTGATCGTGATGCGATTGAGACCCCTGTAATCGATGCAAGGCCTCAACTCACCGCCCTTCTTTTTCACAAAGAAAAATCCAGCCCCTGCCGGGGACGAGGATTTGCGAATGTGTCCGCGTGAAAACGCCTCCCTCATGTACTCCTCCATGGCCTCATTCTCTGCTACCGACAGTGGATAGACTTTGCCACGAGGAGGAACGGCACCAGATTGTAACTCTATGGCACAATCGTATGGGCGGTGCGGAGGTAGGGCAACCGCTCGCACCTTATCGAATACATCCCGGTACTCTTCGTATTCAGGAGGCAACAGAGAGTCCGAGGAAGTACACAGCAACTTGACAGGCCCATGGATGCAACTAGCCCCACACTGCGGTGACCACGAGAGGATCTCGGCCGATCTCCAATCGAAAGTCGTATTATGCTTCTGGAGCCAGGGGTACCCCAAGACCACCGAGTAGTGTGGAGACGAAATCACCTGGAGACAGACCGACTCTCTGTGAACGGCACCAATGGCTATCCCCACTGGAAGGGTCTCATGAGTCACGTGTGGCGGCAGAAGGGGTCTGCCGTCTATCGCCTCAAGAGCCAGTGGGGAACCTCGAGGCTGCAGAGGAATGGAATTGGCGGCAGCGAACACACTATCAATGAACAAACCACCAGCACCAGAGTCCACCAACGCCTGGGTCGTCACCGAGCCCCCGACCCAGGAGAGGACAACAGTGATCAGTGGTTTGTCAACACGGGAAACCGGGGACGAGGAGACTCCACCCAAGATCTGCCCCCGACAGGATCTCAGGTGCGAGCGTTTCCCGGACGGTTCGGACATGCCAACCGAAAATGCCCACCGAGACCACAGTACATGCATCGGCCCTCGCGTCTCCGGAGTACCCTCTCCCCCTCGGACAGGCGAGCAAACCCCAGCTGCATGGGTTCACCCCCAGACAAGTCATCCCCAGGCGGCGTGGGAGGAGAGGGAGGCACGGGTGGGACAGCAAACGTAGGCGCCAAACTGTTAGAAGACCTCCGCAGGCTCTCCTTAAAGGAAGGTCTCTCCCTGAGTCTGGTGTCAATCAAAATCAGGAAAGAAATAAGAGACTCGAGCTCCACTGGTAGGTCCTTAGCTGCAACCTCATCCTTCAAGGCATCCGAGAGACCATGAGAGAAAGCAGCGACCAGAGCCTCATTATTCCAGCCCACCTCTGCTGCCAGGGTACGAAACTCAATGGCGTATTCAGCTACGGATCGTGAACCCTGTCTGATGGACATAAGGAGCTTCGCAGCAGAGGCAGCACGAGCCGGCACATCGAATACCTTCCGAAGAGAAGCAACAAAACCGGAAAACTCGGCAACCACCGGATTGTTGTTCTCCCATAAAGGGCTGGCCCAGGCCAAGGCCTTGTCCGAGAGCAGCGAGATCAAGAAGCCCACCTTTGATCTCTCAGTAGGAAAGGCATGTGGCAGCAACTCGAAATAAATGCCCACCTGGTTAAGGAAACCTCGGCACTGAGTTGGCTCTCCCCCAAAGCGCTGTGGAAGGGGGGCAGAACCGGTCATACCCCGAGACACCGCAGGCGCAGCAACAGGTGTCGGGGTAGACTCTGGCGCAACAAGCGGAGCGGCAGTAGGAGCGGGCCCAGGAGCGACAACCGACCCATCGGCAACGGAAGCGAAATGAGCCGTGCGTTCAAGCAGGGTTTGCAACGCCACAGCGAACCGACCTAACAGGTGATCCTGCTGATCAAGTCTGGCAACCAGCGTAGGTAGCGAGGATGGCCCTGTACCGTCAGAATTCATGGCTTGGTCCTAATGTCATGGAACCATGAACCAGACGTACAACAAGAGATAAGTGGAAATAAGAAGGCTTTATTGAAAATCAAGCTGTAAGCAAAAGTCCAAACGGATGGCTAAACCGAAGCAGGGTCTTGCGTAGACAGAGGTCAGGAACCAGGAGGGTAGTCAGACGAAGCCAGGATCAGGAACCAACGGGGTAGTCAGACGAGGCCAGGATCAGGAACCAGAAGCAGCAGCAGTCTTAGAAGCATGTGAACACAGGAGGACCAAGCAAGGAACTGAAGCCACAGACCTCCTATATATATGAGCTAGGCATCCAGCTCCTCCCAGTGGGAAGGAGAAGCCGCAGGGTGGGAGGCTACAAGAAACCCAGAAACCAAGATGGCCGCCAGCACATGTCAAACGAAGGAGAACAGTAAGAAGGTAAGACCATGACACTCAGTACATGAATACAGCACCAGAACCAAGCCCAGTACATGAATACAGCACCAGAACCAAGCTCAGTACAAAAATACAGCACCAGAACCAAGATCAGTACATAAATACACCACCAGAACCAAGCCTAGTACACAAATACAGCACCAGAACCAAGATCAGTACATAAATACAGCACCAGAACCAAGCTCATTACATATATACAGCACCAGAACCAAGAACATTACATAAATACAGCACCAGAACCAAGCTCAGTACATGAATACAGCTCCAGAACCAAGCTTAGTACATGAATACAGCACCAGAACCAAAGATCAGTACATAAATACAGCTCCAGAAGCAAGCTCAGTACATGAATACAGCACTAGAACCAAAGATCAGTACATAAATAGAGCACCAGAACCAAAGATGAGTACATAAATATAGCAGCAGAACCAAGATCAGTACATAAATACAGCAGCAGAACCAAGCTCAGTATATGAATACAGCACCAGAACCAAGATCAGTACATAAACCAGGTCAGCCATAAACCTGAAGTCGCCCTCCCAGATTGGTTTTCTGGGGGGAGTGATAATTTTGTTCAGTTTAGAGAATCTTGTAAACCGTATTTTCGACTGCGTCCATTCTCCTCTGAGGACAAAAATCAAAGAGTCGGGATTATTATTTCTCTGCAGAAAGGGGAGGCTCAATCCTGGGCCTTTTCTCTGCCGAGCAGTTCCCAGTCCCTCCGATCATTGGATGAATTTTTCAGAGCTCTGGGCCTTATTTATGATGATCCAGACCGGGTTTCTCTGGCCGAATCTAAGCTGCATAGTTTGCGTCAGGGAGAACGTTCTGCAGAGTCATATTGCTCTGAATTTAGGAGATGGGCGACTGATTCGGAGTGGAATGACCCAGCACTCCGTAGTCAATTCTGTCAAGGGAGGTCTGAGACACTAAAAGACGTCCTGGCATTCCACAAAAACCCTGATTCTTTTGAGGTGGCTATGTCCCTGGCCGTACAGATTGATAGACGCCTGAGAGATAGGTGAAAGGTTCCCCTCACTCGGGATGCACTACCATATGGGGAAACGGCCTCTTCTGTCCCGCGGGGTACAGAGACACTCGAGCTTGTGTCTGGTGATGAGCCTATGCAATTGGGACAGGTCTCTTCAGGTCCTGGTAATAGGAACTTCAGGGTTCAGAGAAGACTTTGTCCTTCTTTACCACAAAAGAATGTCCTTCTTTACCACAGAAGAAACAGTTTATTAACTTATTTCCTTAAATTAAACCTCGAAGTGAAAAAGGGGGGAAAAAAAAGGTTGTAACCAATGGGTCTAGTTCTCCATCTCTTTGCAGTGTGGGTGGGGAGTCGGAGAAGGTATTTTTGTCTTTTACCGGTAGTACCTGATTTCTCCTGCCTGCCATGGTTGCACTAGACTCCGAAAATATTGAATTTGTTGACAGTGGGAGAGAGGTTAATCTTGTGGACTATCAGTTTGTTCAGAGTCATGGTTTTAAAACAAGCACATTAAACAAGGGGATATCTGTGTTTGTCATTGATTCCGCCCCTCTCTCGCAAAAGTGTCTGATTAATATGGTGCATAATATTCCTTTTGAGGGTGGGCGATTCCCATGTTGAGTCCATTTCTTGTTTGGTACTGAAGGGTTTGCCTGCCCCTCTAGTGCTAGGTTTACCATGGTTGACCAGACATAATCCTACCATAGATTGGCAAGCAAGACAGATCAGTAATTGGTCTGGCATGTCACTTTCTGTGGTATCCACTAAGGTGTTACCCCCGTTTCTTTCAGATTTTTCTGATGTATTCTTTGAGGGACGAGATCAGGAGTTACCCCCCCCACCAAGAGTATGATTGTCTGGTCAACCTCCTCCCCGGAGTTAAATTGTCAAAGTCTCGGTTGTATAATCTTTCCCAACCCGAAAGAGTAGCTATGCGAAAGTATATTGCAGAGAGTTTGGCAAACGGACATATAAGATTATCTAAGTCACCGGTGGCTGCTGGCTTCTTTTTTGTTAAAAAAAAAAGATGGGACCCTTAGACCGTGTTTAGACTTCCGGGAGCTAAATCGTATTACTGTCCGTGATCCTTATACCCTTCCCTTGATCCCGGATTTATTCGATCAGATTGTCGTAGCCAAGGTGTTTTCCAAGTTGGATTTAAGTGGGGCTTATAATCTGATAAGAATCAGGGAAGGGGACGAATGAAAGACCCCTGAGGGCAACTTCGAGAACTTGGTCGTGCCCTTTGGGTTGACTAATGCCTCGGCGGTCTTTCAGCACTTTATCAATGACATTTTTAATCATTTGGTGGGGAGGTTTGTTATTTACCTCGATGACATACTGATCTACTCGCCTGATATGGAAACTCATTAGGATCATTTAAGATAAGCATTACTGATCCTCCGGGAGAATAAGTTATATTCTAAGTTAGAAAAATGTGTGTTTGCTGTTCAGAAGCTGCAGTTCCTGGGTTACCTGCTTTCTTCCTCAGGTTTTCGTATGGATCCCGAAAAGGTCCGTGCAGTATTGGACTTGGATCGACCTGAGAATCAGAAAGCGCTGATGCGGTTTTTGGGGTTTACTAATTACTACAGAAAATGTATCCTGAATTATTCTACTGTTGTCAAGCCTTTGACCGATATGACCAAGAAAGGTGTGGATTTCACAGTCTGGTCTGAAGAGGCATTACATAGTTTTTCTGCAATAAAGAAATGTTTCGCTCCTGCTCCCATTCTGGTGCAGCCATGTGTCTCAGCCTTTCATTGTGGGGGTTGACTTGACACGTCAGAAGTGGGAGTCAGAGCAGTTTTGTCGCAGGGTCCTTCTCCTGGCAAATGGAACCCTTGTGCTTTTTTTTCTAAAATACTCTTCTGCTGAAAGAAATTATGATGTTAGTAATAGAGAGTTGCTGGCTATTAAATTGGCCTTCGAAGAATGGCGTCATTGGTTAGAAGGAGCGATTCATCCCATAACGGTAATTACTGATCATAAGAATCTTGCTTACCTGCAATCGACAAAGCGTCTTAACCCAAGGCAGGCCAGATGGTCATTGTTTTTTACCAGATTTAATTTTGTGGTCACTTATCGCCCTGGGGTCAAAAACGTCAAGGCGGATGCTTTGTCGCGTAGCTTTCCTGGGGAGGGGGGGGGGTGGATTCAGAGGATCCTGCTCCCATTTTGGCTGATGAGGTGGTGGTTTCCGCCCTTTATCCAAAACTTGAGGCGGAGGTGTTGGAAGCTCAAGGTGAGGCACATTATTCTAGGGAGGTTGTTTGTACCTTCTGGGCTTCGGCACAAGGGAGCAGATACACTGTGGATCTTATTTCCCAGAGATTCTGGTGGCCAGGTTTACGTAAAGGTGTGGAGGGTTATGTGGCAGCCTGTGAGAACTGTCCACGTGCCAAGGTGACTCTTACTCGGCCTTCAGGATCTCGTCTTCCTTTGTCCATTCCATCCCGTCCCTGGACGCATATGTCCATGGACTTCATCACTGATTTGGCTAGTTCCTCTAGGAAGTCGGTGATTTTAGTGGTGGTGGATCGCTTCAGTAAGATGACGCACTTTATCCCATTATCAGGTTTGCCCAATGCCAAAACTCTTGCTCAAGTGTTTATTGATAACATCGTTATTCCCTCTGATGTGGTGTCTGATAGGGGGACGCAATTTGTTTCCAGGTTCAGGCGGGCATTCTGTACTCGTCTGGGAGTTCAGTTGTCCTTCTCTTCGGCTTTCCACCCTCAGTCGAACGGACAAACTGAGCGCACTAACCAGAATCTGGAAACTTATTTGAGGCATTTTGTCTCCGAGAATCAGGAAGAGTGGCCTTCATTTTTGTCTTGGCTAAGTTTGCCTTAAATAACCGTAGACAGGACTCCATTGATAAGTCACCTTTTTTTGGTGCAGATGGGTTTCACTCTCAGTTTGGTACCTTTTTTGGAACGGAGTCCTCTGGTATACCTGAAGAGGAAAGATTCTCTTCCTTATTGTCATCTATCTGGCAGAAGATTCAAATAAATTTGGAAAAAATGGGCGAAAGATATAAACGTATGGCTGACAAGAATGAAAGCGACGGAATGAGGCGCAGCCATAATGGAGTGCGGCTTGACTTAGGGGGAAGACCGCAGGATGGGAAAGGGTTAAGGTTAATCATGGCTAGCGGTCGGTTTAAGGGAGGAAGAGGAGGGTCAACAGATTCACGGGCAGTATATAGATGTGGGTATAGGAGGGGCTTAGGCAGTCTTAGAAAAAGCAAGCGCGTTTAGGATGTCTTCGCTGGAGGAGTTGATGGCTGCGGTTAGGGCTGCGGTGCAGGTGCACGGTGCTGCGCGTCTGCAGGAGACTGTGCTCGCTGCCCTGAACCCCCATCCTGTGTCGGATGTAGCTGTGCGGCCTGCCCGGGCTAGGCGGTCGGTCCCTCCGGAGCGCCTGAGCCCCGAGGCTACACCGCGTGTGCGCCGGCGGGTCCGGAGTCCTTCAAGGCACCCTCCGCTGCGGTCTGCAAGGGCTGATGTGGTCCCCAGGCGCAGCGGGAGGACTGCGGCGCGATGCGGTCGGCTGGCGGGGGAGGGACGGTCCGGTCCGGGTCCCGTCTCCCGGTCTCCAAGGGTGAGTGAGAGGAGGAGTGCAGCTGCCTCGCCGCTGGAGGAGCCGCGGGCGGCGCGGGGTCACGACTTACCTGCTGATGGCGGGGACGGAACGGCTGGGTCTGCGGCTGGCCTGGGCCTTGAGGGTGTCGGCGGGGACGTGTCGCAGGCGCCGCGGTCGGGGTCCTCTGACCGGCAGCTTCATCGCGGAGGGAGCGTGGCTCGGAGTCCTTCTGCTGCTGTGGTGAGGAGTGCGGCGCGACCTCTAGTGGTGGGTCGGCGTCATGGCACCTTGCCCAGGACTGTTGAGGGGACAGCGCCCTCTGGTGGTGGCCGGGGTACTGCGGCTCACAGTTTCCCTGCTGTGGAGCTTGGAAGTCCGGATTTGGCATTGGAGAGGGATCTGCGGCCGGGTGCGGGGGCCTCTGCTGCGACGGGCGTTGAGGATGTCCGGTTCCTGCGCGCTGAGTCCGAAGGGGAGTCGTCGCTGCTGGAGGACGGTGAAGTGGACCCGGGAGACGGATCTGCGGCTGGCGGTCTGTCCGGCTCCTTCGGGGGAGACGCTGAGCCATCCAGGAGGGACGTCCCGTCGGTGGTACCAGGAGGAACGCTTGCGGCTGCCGGTGGTTCTTTCCGGGGACGGCCAGGTGAGAGATCTTCGTGTCCGGTTCCTGTTGGGGGTGATGTAGTGCATGCTGGGGGGGGTTCTGAGGTGTTGGTGCGGGATGTGTTGTCTGGTATGCTCGCGTTGCTGTCTCGGTTGGGTCCGGGTTCTGCTGGGTCGCCGGCGGCGGTGTGGTCTTCTGCTCCGGAGGTGGCGCTGGTTCCAGGGGCGGCACGGGGTGTGTTGGGAGCGGGTGACATGGGCGCAGGGGCTGGTGTGGTGGCCTCGGGTTCCGGAGTGGCGGCTGGGCCTAGGGGTGATGTGGGCGACGGTGTTAGGTTGGCGGATGCTGCGAAAGGCGAGATTTACGTGTGTTTTGAGGGGCCGCTGGGGGCTCATTTGAAGCAGGAGGTCAGGGAGAAGATATGGAGGGATGAATATGTGGAGATTTTTTCCTTGCTTCCGTTGGAAAAATTTAACTTGGACAGGGGTAAGCCGGATGAGAGTAAGAAGGAGGAGGAGGAAAGGAGGCGGTATCGGTTGATTCCGCGGACTTTTCAGGATTGGCTGCAGGCCTTTGCGATTTTGGCTAGCGTGGTGGGGGAAAAGGCGCCTGAGCACTGCTCGGCTCTTTTTTGCTATATGGATGCGGTGGGGGAGGCTCATCGGACGTATGGGGGTGTGGCGTGGCTGCGGTATGACGAGCAGTTCCGGCAGCGGAAGGCGGTCAGGCCCAGCATTCGTTGGGACCATAAGGATATTGGTCTCTGGATGCGGTTGATGGCGGCGCCCCGGGGGGGGTCTCAGCCCTTTCGTGGAGCGGCCGGGGGTGCCTCGGCTGCGGAGCCTCCAGGGGGGGGCTAGAAAGGGTTGTTGTTGGCAGTTCAACGAGGGACATTGCCGGTTTTTGTCCGACTGCAGGTATAAGCATGAGTGCTCCGGTTGCGGCGGGGGAAGGGTAAGGGATCCGAGATTGTGCAGAAAAGGGGTGACGCCGGTGAGGGTGGGAGAGATGGAGCCGTATTTAAGGACATACCCAAATAGGGAGGCGGCTCGGTTGTTGTTGGAGGGGTTTACTGTGGGGTTTGTTATTCCTTGTGGTTTGGTCGGGGCTCAGGTTGCGCCCCGGAATTTGTCTTCGGCTTTGCGTTTTCCTGCGGTGGTAGGGGAGAAGATTGGGAAGGAGGTTGCGGCCGGTAGGGTTGTCGGCCCCTTTGCGGAGTCTCCTTTGCCGGATTTGTGGGTTTCCCCTTTGGGTTTGGTCCCTAAGAAGGAGCCCAATAAATTCAGGCTCATTCACCACTTGTCTTTTCCGGTGGGTGGGTCGGTGAACGATGGGATAGCGGAGGAGTTGTGCTCGGTGTCATACACGTCTTTTGATGAGGCGGTGCGTTGGGTGCGGCGTTTTGGGCACGGCGCTCTGCTTGCTAAAAATGATATCGAGGCGGCTTTTCGGTTGCTGCCCATTCACCCGGATAGTTTCCATCTGCTTGGTTTTCGGTGGGATGGTTGTTTTTATGTGGATTGTTGTTTGCCCATGGGGTGTTCGATCTCGTGCTCTTTGTTTGAGTCGTTTAGTTGTTTTCTTGAGTGGGTGGTGAAGCAGGAGGCGGGGTTGAGCTCTGTTTTGCACTACCTGGATGATTTCTTGTTTTTGGGCCCGGCCGGGTCCAGGGTGTGTGCTGTCTTGCTGCATACTATGGAGCGGGTGGCGGCGCGTTTTGGCGTGCCGTTGGCCGTGGATAAGACGGAAGGCCCGTCCACTGTCATTACGTTTTTGGGGATTGAGATAGATAGTTTGGCTATGGAATGTCGTCTGCCTGGCGACAAGGTGCTGGATCTGTTGCAGGAGGTGGCGTTTTTGAGGCGGGCTGGGAAGGTTCAGCTCAAGCGGGTTCAGTCGGTTTTGGGTAAGTTGAATTTCGCCTGTCGCATTTTGCCGATGGGGCGGGTTTTTTGCCGTCGTTTGGCTCTGGCGACTGCGGGTGTTACTGTGCCTTTTCATTATTTGCGGTTGCCGGGGACTGTGAAGGATGATTTGGCTGTGTGGGAGTCTTTTTTGATGACTTACAATGGCAGGTCTGTGTGGATGGATGCGGGGGTTAGTAATGTAGATTTGGACTTGTTTTCGGATGCGTCTGGTTCGTGTGGTTACGGTGTTTTTTGCAGGGGGCAGTGGAGTGCGGAGGCGTGGCCGGTGGAGTGGGAACGGGCTGGTTTTCTTTCCAATTTGGTGTTGTTGGAGCTTTTTCCGATTGTTCTGGCTACTGAATTGTGGGGGGACTGGCTTAGCAATCGGCGGGTGCGCTTTTACTGCGACAATATGGGTGTTGTTCAGGCGATCAACAGTCAGTCCGCCAACTCGCCGCCGGTGTTGAATCTACTGCGGCATCTGGTGTTACGGAGGTTGCAGTTGAATGCCTGTTTTGTTGCAGTTCATGTTCCGGGTGTTGATAACTCACTTGCTGATTCCCTTTCTCGATTTCAGTGGGAGCGTTTTCGAGGTCTGGCGCCAGGTGCCGAGGTCCGAGGGTTGCCCTGTCCCCAGTGGCTCTGGAGCGTGGCCTTGGGGTTTCAGCGGAATTGATTAGGAGGTCGATTAGTAGCGGTACGTGGTCGGCTTACTCTTCTGTGTGGTCGTTGTGGGAGGCTTTGATAGAGCAGGTGGGTGGTTGTAGCTCGTTGGAGGATTTTAGGACGTTGTTGGTGTTCTGGGTGGGCATGTGTTATGCTGATGGTCTGTCCTTTTCGGTGGCGTCGAAGAGGGTGGCGGCGGTGGCGTTTTGGTTGCGGTTGCGGGGCATCGCT
The DNA here is from genome assembly GCF_014858855.1 of Bufo gargarizans. Classification (NCBI taxonomy): domain Eukaryota; kingdom Metazoa; phylum Chordata; class Amphibia; order Anura; family Bufonidae; genus Bufo; species Bufo gargarizans. The sequence continues at coordinate 4,662,284 of NC_058085.1, forward strand.
GATGTGTCTCGGTGTTTTATGGTGCGGCAGGCGTTGAAGGGTTATCGTCGGGGACGGGTGCGGAGGGACACCCGTAGGCCGATGTCCTTGGCGGTGTTGCAGATGCTGTGGACTGCGGCGGGGTCGATTTGTGAGTCGGAGTTCGAGGTGTGTCTGTTTAGGGCGGCGTTTACGTTGGCCTTTTTTGGGGCTTTTCGCATATCGGAATTGGTGGCGGCTAGTCGCAAGGGCGACGGGGGTTTGTTGTGGGAAGACGTGGTAGAGGTGGATGGTGTTTTGCGGTGTTATGTTCGCAGGTCTAAGACGGATCAGGAGGGTAAAGGGGTGGTTTTGTGGCTGAGGCCGATGGTGGGGTCCTTGCTTTGTCCTGTGCGGTGTGTACGGGATTTCTTGGCGGTTAGGCCCGGTGGCTTGGGGACGTTGTTGGTTCATCAGGATGGTTCGCGGTTGTCGCGTTTTCAGTTTGTCGCTGTTTTTCGGAAGTGTTTGGTGGCCGCGGGTTTACCTGCTAAGGAGTATGCCTCTCACTCGTTTCGGATTGGGGCTGCGACCGAGGCGGCCAGGTGGGGCCTGGGGGAGGAGGTTATTCGGCGTATTGGGCGCTGGGAGTCTGATTGTTTTCGTTCTTATATTCGGCCTCATCTGTTGTGAGGGGTGTGGGGATGATGTTAGTTGTTTGGTTGGTGGTTGTGGTTAATTGTGTTTGTTTTATTGCAGGGTCGGCGCCTTGTTTGGCTTGGATTTTCGGGCACTCGTATGTTCATTGGGGGGCCTTGCGAGCGGATGTCCGGAGGAATGGACGTCAACTGGGCTTCTCGGCAGAGGTGCTGCAGATTAGGTGGATTGGTTTGCGGGGGCTTCTGTGGGGGCGGGTTTTGCCCGAGTTTCATTTGAATGTGCAGTTGGATCGGCCTCCGGATATTTTGGTTTTGCACGTTGGTGGGAATGATTTGGGGGTACGTCGTTCGCGTGACGTCATTCGGGATATTAAGCTGGATGTGTTGCGGCTGTTGGCGGATTTTCCGGATGTTTTGTTGGTATGGTCTGAGGTGGTGGCGAGGAGTAGCTGGCGGTTTGCTAGGTCGGTGGAGCGTATTAATAAGGCTCGGGCAAAACTGAATAAGGAGGTTGGTCGGTTTGTGCGCAGGCAAGGTGGGATAGTGGCGCGTCATAGGGAATTGGAGGCGGCGTCGCCTCAGTTCTTGAGAGCGGATGGAGTGCACCTTAATGATGTTGGAATGGACATGTGGCCGTTGGGCATTCAGGAGGGTCTGGAGACGGCCCTGAGGGTGTGGCAGGACGCCCACAGGTGAGGTGTCACCTGTGGTCTTCTGTGGCTGAGTTATATGGGATCCTGGGGAGCAATACAATGGTTAAGAGATGCGGGACATGTTGGAGCCTGCATCTCATGTGGTTTGGCAATGCTGAGGATGGGGCTCCTGTTTGGGCTAAAAGGCCTACAGGAGGAGTTGCGTGGATACTTCAAGGATTTGGTGCTCTTGGGTCGGTGAGTGCGGCCAGGGGTAAGCTTGAAGTATACAGGGAGTGCAGAATTATTAGGCAAATGAGTATTTTGACCACATCATCCTCTTTATGCATGTTGTCTTACTCCAAGCTGTATAGGCTCAAAAGCCTACTACCAATTAAGCATATTAGGTGATGTGCATCTCTGTAATGAGAAGGGGTGTGGTCTAATGACATCAACACCCTATATCAGGTGTGCATAATTATTAGGCAACTTCCTTTCCTTTGGCAAAATGGGTCAAAAGAAGGACTTGACAGGCTCAGAAAAGTCAAAAATAGTGAGATATCTTGCAGAGGGATGCAGCACTCTTAAAATTGCAAAGCTTCTGAAGCGTGATCATCGAACAATCAAGCGTTTCATTCAAAATAGTCAACAGGGTCGCAAGAAGCATGTGGAAAAACCAAGGCGCAAAATAACTGCCCATTAACTGAGAAAAGTCAAGCGTGCAGCTGCCAAGATGCCACTTGCCACCAGTTTGGCCATATTTCAGAGCTGCAACATCACTGGAGTGCCCAAAAGCACAAGGTGTGCAATACTCAGAGACATGGCCAAGGTAAGAAAGGCTGAAAGACGACCACCACTGAACAAGACACACAAGCTGAAACGTCAAGACTGGGCCAATAAATATCTCAAGACTGATTTTTCTAAGGTTTTATGGACTGATGAAATGAGAGTGAGTCTTGATGGGCCAGATGGCTGGGCCCGTGGGTGGATTGGTAAAGGGCAGAGAGCTCCAGTCCGACTCAGACGCCAGCAAGGTGGAGGTGGAGTACTGGTTTGGGCTGGTATCATCAAAGATGAGCTTGTGGGGCCTTTTTGGGTTGAGGATGGAGTCAAGCTCAACTCCCAGTCCTACTGCCAGTTTCTGGAAGACACCTTCTTCAAGCAGTGGTACAGGAAGAAGTCTGCATCCTTCAAGAAAAACATGATTTTCATGCAGGACAATGCTCCATCACACGCGTCCAAGTACTCCACATCGTGGCTGGCAAGAAAGGGTATAAAAGAAGAAAATCTAATGACATGGCCTCCTTGTTCACCTGATCTGAACCCCATTGAGAACCTGTGGTCCATCATCAAATGTGAGATTTACAAGGAGGGAAAACAGTACACCTCTCTGAACAGTGTCTGGGAGGCTGTGGTTGCTGCTGCACGCAATGTTGATGGTGAACAGATCAAAACACTAACAGAATCCATGGATGGCAGGCTTTTGAGTGTCCTTGCAAAGAAAGGTGGCTATATTGGTCACTGATTTGTTTTTGTTTTGTTTTTGAATGTCAGAAATGTATATTTGTGAATGTTGAGATGTTATATTGGTTTCACTGGTAAAAATAAATAATTGAAATGGGTATATATTTGTTTTTTGTTAAGTTGCCTAATAATTATGCACAGTAATAGTCACCTGCCACACAGATATCCCCCTAAAATAGCTAAAACTAAAAACAAACTAAAAACTACTTCCAAAAATATTCAGCTTTGATATTAATGAGTTTTTTGGGTTCATTGAGAACATGGTTGTTGTTCAATAATAAAATTAATCCTCAAAAATACAACTTGCCTAATAATTCTGCACTCCCTGTATGGTGAGACGGTTGAGGAAGATGACGCTTGTTTGGGTTGCCCTCCAGGATCCTTGTTATGGTGCAGCGGGTCATGACGTTGAAGGTTGTGTTAAAGTGTCTGTTGTTATTATTGTGATTATTATCATTGTATATGAATAATAAAGTTCGGCCGTCATGGTCATTTTCTCCAAAGAAAGAAGGTGTCGGTGTGGTTATTGTAAGGTAAAGGTTTGTAGGAACAGACGGAGGAAGTTCTTCCATCCTATTAAGTCAACGTATGTCTGGTCCGGACCTGTGTGTGGGTGATTTGGTGTGGTTGTCTACTAAGAACATTAAGTTAAAGGTACCCTCGTGGAAGTTGGGCCCAAGATTTATTGGTCCTTACAAGATCTCTGCCATTATTAATCCGGTTGTGTTTTGTCTCGAACTTGCGCAGGCTTGGAAGATCCATAATGTGTTTCACAGGTCTTTGTTGAAAAACTATGTGGAACCTGCTGAACCATCTCCCTTGCCACCTCCTCCTGTCTTGGTAGATAGTAATCTGAAGTTTCAGATCTCCAGAATAATTCATTGCGTATTCTTCGTGGTTCCCTACAGTACCTCGTACACTGGAAGGGTTACGGTCCTGAAGAAAGAATGTGGGTTCCAGTGTTAATTGCCTTCTAAAGGCTTTTCACAGGGCACACCCGGATAGGGTCGGACCTAGGTGCCCGGAGGTCACCCGTAGAAGGGAGGGGGGGGTACTGTCACTGCCTGCCCTGTGAGGGATCTGAGAAGATCGGATAGACTTGCAGCACGTGAGTCTATCTGACAGGTCTCTGTGTTTCCTTTCTGTTTGTTGTTGTAGGCAGGATTTCACCTCTCCACAGGTTCTGCTCGTTAGCTGTTTAAGAGGCTCCATTTAAGTCCGGCTCTAACTGCTGACTTTGCAATTGATATTTTCCTTCTGGAGTTCTCTATTGGTTGTTTGTGGATCCTCTACTTCCCGCTCGTCTCAAGCTAAGTTCTCCTGTTTTCTCCTTTTGTGCGTGTGTTGCTTCTAGGTCTCAGGGAGATGCTGGGCCCTTCACGGTGGAAGGTACCGGCTGTCTCATTCCCCGCTCCCTAAGTTAGGGCTTGGTACAGTGTCAGCAGGGCTTAGGTTCCAGCGTATGAGTTCGTTCACCATCAGGACTTGCTGATACTGTCAGCAGTCAGGGAGAGGCTCATGGATTGTTAGGAGGTTACCATTCCCTCCTTCCTAGCTTTGGGGCCTTGTCTGTTTACCTGTTGCTATTGGTTTACTTAGTGCTCCTCTTATCCCCACTTGCCGTGACAAATACAGCACCAGAACCAGGCTCGGTACATAAATACAGCACCAGAACCAAGATCAGTACATAAATACAGCATTAGAACCAAGTTCAGTACATAAATACAGCACCAGAACCAAGATCAGTACATGAATACAGCACCAGAACCAAGCTCAGTACATAAATACAGCACCAGTACCAAGCTCAGTACATAAATACAGCACCAGAACCAAGATCAGTACATAAATACAGCACCAGAACCAAGATCAGTACATGAATACAGCACCAGAACCAAGCTCAGTACATAAATACAGCACCAGTACCAAGCTCAGTACATGAATACAGCACCAGAACCAAGATCAGTACATAAATACAGCACCAGAACCAAGATCAGTACATGAATACAGCACCAGAACCAAGCTCAGTACATGAATACAGCACCAGAACCAAGATCAGTACATGAATACAGCACCAGAACCAAGCTCAGTACATAAATACAGCACCAAGCTCAGTACATAAATACAGCACCAGAACCAAGATCAGTACATAAATACAGCACCAGAACCAAGATCAGTACATGAATACAGCACCAGAACCAAGCTCAGTACATAAATACAGCACCAGTACCAAGCTCAGTACATGAATACAGCACCAGAACCAAGATCAGTACATGAATACAGCACCAGAACCAAGCTCAGTACATGAATACAGCACCAGAACCAAGATCAGTACATAAATACAGCACCAGAACTAAGCCCAGTATATAAATACAGTACCAGAACCAAGATCAGTACATAAATATAGCACCAGAACTAAGTGAAACTACAGCTCTTGGATATACAGGTATGCTGGGAGTTGTTTCCCAATGCTGTGTGCGAGGGATGAGCGACTTCGGATGAACCAGAGTTCGGGGAATGTTTTTTTACAGTAGAAATCAATTTCTGAAGTTATTCTGGGAAGTCTTGTGAGACTTCGCAAAGTAATAACTTCGGCTCATCAGAGCCAATACATTCTAATACTGCATTGAGCGCTCGCTCCGTACAGTACTGAACGATTCGCTCATCCCTAGTCTGCGCCCTTGCTCTGTGCTTAGTGACCCTTATGCTGTGTGCCCTTTATACAATGTGCCCTTTATACAATGTGCCCTCATGCTCTGTGCCCTTATTCTCTTTACCCTTTATTTAATTTACCCCTATGATCTGTGCCCTCATACTTTGTACCACTATGTGCTGGGCCCTCATGCTCGGTGCCACCATGCTCTGTGCCCCTTATACTCTGTGCCCTAATGCTCTACGACACTTATATTCTGTGTCCTAATGCTCTGCGCCCTTTATACCCTGTGTCCCATATACTTGGTGCTCCGTATACTCTGTCGCCCAATATGCTCAGTGCACTTTATACCCTGTCCCCTAATGCTCTTTGGCCCTTATACTCTGTGCTGGAATGCACTGTGCCCTTTATACTCAGTGCCCCTGATACTGTGTGCCCTAATGCACTGTGCCCCTTATACTCCGTGCCCCTTATGCTCTGTGATCCTTATACTCAGTGCCCCTGATACTGTGTGCCCTAATGCTCTGTGATCCTTATACTCTGTGCCCCTGTACTCTGTGATCTTATGCACTGTGCCCCTTATACTCCGTGCCCCTTATACTCAGTGTTCATTATGCTCGGTGCTCCTTACGCTCAGTGCTGTAATGCACTGTGCCCTAAAGCTCTGTGATCTTTACACTCTGTGCCCCTTATACTCAGTGCCCCTAATACTGTGTGCCCTAATGCTATGACCCTTATACACTGTGTCCTTTATACTCTATGATGTTATGCTGTGTGACCCTTATACTCTGTGCCCCTTGTGCTCTGTGCCCTTATACTCTGTGCCCCTTGTGCTCTGTGTACAATGAGCAGGGCCGTGGTACGGTTATGCGGACACCAAAATATGCAGTGAGTCCGGATATGTGTATAATAGTCTATAGTTTTTGTTTGTGACGCCAATTGCAGCGTGCGCAGGGTACAGTCTCAGGGCCCTTTAAGGTGTTGTAACTCACGCCCCAGGCTAGGAATGCCAGAGAGGGGTAATGTCTCTGTGTGGCAGTAGTAATAGTGTCAACGGTGTCTCCTACATGGGTACGGCTGCACTCCTGGATACTGGCTCACTTGCAATAAATGAGTGTTGCTAGTAGGAGTAATTGAGGAATGAATGAGATCCAGACGAAGTATAATTTAACTTGTCTTTACTGAATAGCAGCATTAATCCATATGAGATACAGCAATAGTCCTGGGTCCCAGCAGGTGTTGGCCATGTATGGCAGGGGACAATATCTCTTCTGCATCTAGCATATGCCTGGAGAATCTGGCAGGTATTTATCTTCTGCTCTGTCTGTCTTCTGCTTAGTATGGGCCCGACTAGCTGAGGAGGAATTTGGCTTCTCCTGGACTCTGGATATGTACTCACAGCTTGGCTCACAGGGAATGCTTCTTCCTGGAGGCTAGAGGTGGCTGCTTGCTGGTCACCAGTTGAGGCTGAAGGGTTCAGACTGGGAATGGTGATCTTTGGTCTCAACCGAGACGAGATCCTGGTTTGGGATCCCTATTTCTGGGAGCTCCTACTTGTACAACCTTCCCCTAGCAGGGGTGGCTGGTACACACTAACTATAACTTCCTTTCCTCCCCATGAGGCAGGATGTGGGAACATTCCACACCTCCTCAAAGAGGGGGGGAGCTAAACTGGAATGTACTATTCCAGTTTAGAAACACTAAACTGACACTAGAGACCTGCTAACATTGCTGCCACCTGCTGGTGTACATGGAAATTACAGCAAATATATGAAACAGGCCTAGAAAATGCACATAATTAAGGATGTGATGTTAGATTATACAAGATGACAAGATAATTACACTTGACATGTAGCAGCGGGGTAAAAGAGTGCAGTAACATAACTCTGGGATGTTACATGTGCCCTTTATACTCTGTGCCCCTTATACTCTGTGTTCATTATACTCTGTGCCCCTTTATACTCTGTGCCCCTTATAATCTGTGCCCCTTATAATCTGTGTTCATTATACTCTGTGCCCCTTTATACTCTGTGCCCCTTTATACTCTGTGCCCCTTTATACTCTGTGTTCATTATGCTCTCTGCCCTTTATACTCTGTGTTCATTATGCTCTGTGCCCTTATACTCCGTGCCCCTTTATACTCTGTGCCCCTTTATACTCTCTGCCCCTTTATACTCTCTGCCCCTTTATACTCTCTGCCCCTTTATACTCTGTGTTCATTATGCTCTGTGCCCTTATACTCCGTGCCCCTTATACTCCGTGTCCCTTTATACTCTGTGCCCCTTTATACTCTGTGCCCCTTTATACTCTGTGTTCATTATGCTCTGTGTTCATTATGCTCTGTGCCCTTATACTCCGTGCCCCTTATACTCTGTGTTCATTATACTCTGTGCCCCTTATACTCTGTATTCTAATGCTCTGTGCCCCTTTATACTCTGTGTTCATTATACTCTGTGCCCCTTATACTCTGTGCTCTAATGCTCTGTGCCCCTTTATACTCTGTGCCTCTTATACTCTGTGCCTCTTATACTCTGTGCCTCTTATACTCTGTGCCTCTTATACTCTGTGCCCCTTTATACTCTGTGTCCCTTTATACTCTGTGCCCCTTTATACTCTCTGCCCCTTTATACTCTCTGCCCCTTTATACTCTCTGCCCCTTTATACTCTGTGTTCATTATGCTCTGTGCCCTTATACTCCGTGCCCCTTATACTCCGTGTCCCTTTATACTCTGTGCCCCTTTATACTCTGTGCCCCTTTATACTCTGTGTTCATTATGCTCTGTGTTCATTATGCTCTGTGCCCTTATACTCCGTGCCCCTTATACTCTGTGTTCATTATACTCTGTGCCCCTTATACTCTGTATTCTAATGCTCTGTGCCCCTTTATACTCTGTGTTCATTATACTCTGTGCCCCTTATACTCTGTGCTCTAATGCTCTGTGCCCCTTTATACTCTGTGCCTCTTATACTCTGTGCCTCTTATACTCTGTGCCTCTTATACTCTGTGCCCCTTTATACTCTGTGTCCCTTTATACTCTGTGTCCCTTTATACTCTGTGCCCCTTTATACTCTGTGCCCCTTTATACTCTGTGCCCCTTTATACTCTGTGTTCATTAGGCTCTGTGCCCCTTATACTCTGTGCTCTAATGCTCTGTGCCCCTTATACTCTGTGCCCCTTTATACTCTGTGTTCATTAGGCTCTGTGCCCCTTATACTCTGTGCTCTAATGCTCTGTGCCCCTTATACTCTGTGCCCCTTTATTCTCTGTGTTCATTATACTCTGTGCCCCTTTATACTCTGTGCCCCTTATAATCTGTGTTCATTATAATCTGTGTTCATTATACTCTGTGCCCCTTTATACTCTGTGCCACTTTATACTCTGTGTTCATTATGCTCTCTGCCCTTTATACTCTGTGTTCATTATGCTGTGCCCTTATACTTTGTGCCCCTTATACTCCGTGCCCCTTTATACTCTGTGCCCCTTTATATCTGTGCCCCTTAATACTCTGTGCCCCTTATAATCTGTGTTCCTTTATACTCTGTGCCCCTTTATACTCTCTGCCCCTTTATACTCTCTGCCCCTTTATACTCTGTGTTCATTATGCTCTCTGCCCTTTATACTCTGTGTTCATTATGCTCTGTGCCCTTATACTCCGTGCCCCTTATACTCCGTGTCCCTTTATACTCCGTGTCCCTTTATACTCCGTGCCCCTTTATACTCCGTGCCCCTTTATACTCCGTGCCCCTTTATACTCTGTGTTCATTATGCTCTGTGCCCTTATACTCCGTGCCCCTTATACTCTGTGTTCATTATACTCTGTGCCCCTTATACTCTGTATTCTAATGCTCTGTGCCCCTTTATACTCTGTGTTCATTATACTCTGTGCCCCTTATACTCTGTGCTCTAATGCTCTGTGCCTCTTATACTCTGTGCCCCTTATACTCTGTGCTCTAATGCTCTGTGCCCCTTTATACTCTGTGTTCATTATACTCTGTGCCCCTTTATACTCTGTGTTCATTATGCTCTGTGCCCTTATACTCTGTGTTCATTATACTCTGTGCCCCTTTATACCTTGTGCTCTAATGCTCTGTGCCTTATACTCTGTGTTCATTATACTCTGTGCCCCTTATACTCTGTGATTTAATGCTCGGTGCCCCTTTATACTCTGTGTTCATTATACTCTGTGCCTTAATGCTCTGTGCCCCTTATACTCTGTGTTCATTATGCTCTGTGCCCCTTTATACTCTGTGCCCCTTATACTCTGTGCCCCTTATACTCTGTGCCCCTTATACTCTGTGCCCCTTTATGCTCTGTGTTCATTATGCTCTGTGCCCTTTATACTCTGTGCCCTTATACTCTGTGCCCCTTTATACTCTGTGTTCATTATGCTCTGTGCCCTTTATTCTCTGTGCCCCCTATAATCTGTGTTCATTATGCTCTGTGCCCCTTATACTCTGTGCCCCTTATACTCTGTGTTCATTATGCTCTGTGCCTCTTATACTCTGTGCCTCTTATACTCTGTGCCCCTTATACTCTGTGCCCCTTATACTCTGTGCCCCTTATACTCTGTGCCCCTTGTACTCTGTGCCCCTTGTACTCTGTGCCCCTTGTACTCTGTGCCCCTTGTACTCTGTGCCCCTTATACTCTGTGCCCCTTATACTCTGTGTTCATTATGCTCTGTGCCCCTTATACTCTGTGCCCCTTTATACTCTGTGCCCCTTTATACTCTGTGTTCATTAGGCTCTGTGTCCTTATACTCTGTGCCCCTTTATACTCTGTGTTCATTAGGCTCTGTGCCCTTATTCTCTGTGTTCATTATACTCTGTGCCCCTTATACTCTGTGCCCCTTTATACTCTGTGCCCCTTTATACTCTGTGTTCATTAGGCTCTGTGTCCTTATACTCTGTGCTCTAATGCTCTGTGCCCCTTATACTCTGTGCCCCTTTATACTCTGTGTTCATTATACTCTGTGTTCATTATACTCTGTGCCCCTTATACTCTGTGCCCCTTATACTCTGTGCCCTTATACTCTGTGTTCATTATACTCTGTGCCCCTTATACTCTGTGATTTAATGCTCTGTGCCCCTTTATACTCTGTGTTCATTATACTCTGTGCCTTAATGCTCTGTGCCCCTTATACTCTGTGTTCATTATGCTCTGTGCCCCTTTATACTCTGTGCCCCTTATACTCTGTGCCCCTTATACTCTGTGCCCCTTTATACTCTGTGCCCCTTTATACTCTGTGCTCTAATGCTCTGTGCCTTATACTCTGTGCCCCTTTATACTCTGTGCTCTAATGCTCTGTGCCCCTTTATACTCTGTGCTCTAATGCTCTGTGCCCCTTTATACTCTGTGTTCATTATACTCTGTGCCTTAATGCTCTGTGCCCCTTATACTCTGTGTTCATTATGCTCTGTGCCCCTTTATACTCTGTGCCCCTTATACTCTGTGCCCCTTTATACTCTGTGCCCCTTTATACTCTGTGCTCTAATGCTCTGTGCCTTATACTCTGTGCCCCTTTATACTCTGTGCTCTAATGCTCTGTGCCCCTTTATACTCTGTGCTCTAATGCTCTGTGCCCCTTTATACTCTGTGTTCACTATACTCTGTGCCCCTTATACTCTGTGTTCATTATACTCTGTGTTCATTATACTCTGTGCTCCTTTATACCCTGTGCCCTTATACTCTGTGTTCATTATACTCTGTGCCCCTTTATACTCTGTGTTCATTATACTCTGTGCCTTAATGCTCTGTGCCCCTTATACTCTGTGATTTAATGCTCTGTGCCCCTTTATACTCTGTGTTCATTATGCTCTGTGCCCCTTTATACTCTGTGCCTTAATGCTCTGTGCCCCCTATACTCAGTGATATTATACTCCGTGCCCCTTTATACTCTGTGCCCGAGTTCTTGGTGGTTAGTTCACCTCTTTCACCAGAAGGGGGCAGACTGGAATATAAAAATAAAATAGTGAAGTTATTCATGGACCAAACGTTACAAGAATTAGAAAAAAGCCAAAAGAGAAAAAAAATCTAAAATTTAATAAAAAGTGAAAGAACTACAAATGTGACCCTGAAATCGGTCCTGTCCAGGTGCACATCACCATGTCCTGTGAGATAACCGGCGACATAACTGCAACCTCCCCCAAAACGGACGCCGCTCCCCCTCCCCCGCACTTTATATATACATAACAGGTGACTACAGGAGACCATGACCCAGGACCACGGACATCCAGAGTAGTCCCCCTTGGGGACGGAGCCTGCTATAAATCCGCTACATGAGCCAATTTGGCGCTGCGCATGAAGCCAGACGCTGCTAGAGATAATTTAGTCAGCCATAAATTCTGTATGCTGCGCCGGCCCTTTAAGGTCACGATCAGCCATCGACCGTTTTTGTGGCCGGAAATATTTTTGGATCCGTTATTTTCCTCTCATGTAATGTGAGGGAACCATGAAGCCCCGCCCTGTACGGGGCGACCGCTCTGAAGGGCGTGAGAAAGGAGCTGATAGGAGGTGCCAGGTCGTACTACTGTGCGCCGGCGGGGCGCGTCAGCGTGTACAAGCGGTAGAGGCGGGTTATCGGAGTTTCTGGACTGTCAGGCGACAAATTTAAGAAATTAAATTGAAGTTAACAGCTTCAGTCACAGTGGGAACGGCTTAAACAGTGACGTCATAACCGCATCATTTGTCCTGTGTGTAGATATAACTTAGATTTGGCGAGTAGTGATGTCACTGGAGTCACATGATCCTCCGCAGACGCATCACTGGATGGCCGCAGCCAGCGTGGTCACCACTGTCCAGCAGTGTTACTCATCCCACAGTATTAGGCTACATGCACACGACCGTATGTGTCATGCGGTCCGCAAATTGCGAATCGCCCCCCAAAAAACGGATGACATCTGTTTGCAATTTTTTTTGCGGATCCATTTTTACATCCGTTTGCCATCCTATTTCTTTTGCGGGGCTAAGGAACGGACATACTGATGCGGACATCAAACGGTGTGCTGTCCGCATTTTTTGCGGAGCCATTGAAATGAGTGGGTCCGCATCCTATCCGCAAAAAAAAAAAAAAAAAAACGGAACGGACTTGGAAACAAAATACGTTTGTGTGCATGTAAAGGGCGAGAGGTTTTACGTCCAATGATACGTCTGCGGCCGATCATGTGACTCCAAAACATCACTACTCGCCAACTATATTAATAGTAACCAATCAGGTTTTAGCTTTTATTTGCCCAGTAAAGGTTACAGAATAAAAAGGAATGATCTGATTGGTCGCTAAGGAACTGGTTGCGTTGCCAATAACAACCAGATTCCACCTTTCATTATTTATCCTGCGCCAGACAAAAGATAACTGAAATCTGATTGGTTGCTATGGGCAATTGTACGAATTCCTTAGCAACCAATCAGATTCGTGTATTTCATTTGCACAATTATATGACAGGCTTCTGTGGAGAAAGGAGTGTGGCCAATAGCAACCAATCAGATCATAGATGCCATTAGTCCGGCGCAGACTAGAGAAGGAATGAAGGGATCCGATTGGTTGTTATTGAGGTGGAGGGCGGTACTGTTCAGACCAGCCAATCAGATTCTAGTAAAGGACATAAAATGAAAGCAGCCGTCTGATTGGTTTCTATGGAGTTTGAAGGTTTTGCCCCTAACAACGAATCAGCTCTTTGCTTACAGCTAAAACTAGTGAAAAGTGGACAGCCCCTTTAAGAAGCAGAGGCCCCCGGGCCCAGTAATACCTCCCCGCTGATAATCTGGAGCTTCTGTCCGATAGTGAACAGTCCTATCAGTGCAGCGCCACCTGCTGGCGGCATCGTCATAGCAACTGCAGGTGGCTGATTACAGAGAACCATAACAAGGAGCTGTAAGGACAGTGATAGGTGATGACGTCAGAGGCGGCGGCCCCGGATAGAGCCACAGGAGCTGACACTTCACAACCGCCCAGCGGAGGAGGGCCACACCTTATAAACTGATGTATCTGAGCCCTGCATGTGTGATACTGTCTGCTGAGCTGTGTATCTAATCCTATCCTGTGTGATACTGTCTGCTGAGCTGTGTATCTAATCCTATCCTGTGTAATACAGTCTGCTGAGCTGTGTATCTAATCCTATCCTGTGTAATACAGTCTGCTGAGCTGTGTATCTAATCCTATCCTGTGTGATACTGTCTGCGGAGCTGTGTATCTAATCCTATCCTGTGTGATACGGTCTGCTGAGCTGTGTATCTAATCCTATCCTGTGTGATACTGTCTGCTGAGCTGTGTATCTAATCCTATCCTGTGTGATACTGTCTGCTGAGCTGTGTATCTAATCCTATCCTGTGTGATACTGTCTGCTGAGCTGTGTATCTAATCCTATCCTGTGTGATACTGTCTGCTGAGCTGTGTATCTAATCCTATCCTGTGTGATACTGCCTGCTGAGCTGTGTATCTAATCCTATCCTGTGTGATACTGTCTGCTGAGCTGTGTATCTAATCCTCTCCTGTGTGATACTGTCTGCTGAGCTGTGTATCTAATCCTACCCTGTGTGATACTGTCTGCTGAGCTGTGTATCTAATCCTATCCTGTGTGATACTGCCTGCTGAGCTGTGTATCTAATCCTATCCTGTGTGATACTGTCTGCTGGCTGTGTTCTAATCCTATCCTGTGTGATACTGTCTGCTGAGCTGTGTATCTAATCCTATCCTGTGTGATACATGTCTGCTGAGCTGTGTATCTAATCCTATCATGTGTGATACTGCCTGCTGAGCTGTGTATCTAATCCTATCATGTGTGATACTGCCTGCTGAGCTGTGGTATCTAATCCTATAATGTGTGATACTGTCTGCTGAGCTGTTGTATCTAATCCTATCCTGTGTGATACTGTCTGCTGAGCTGTGTATCTAATCCTATCCTGTGTAATACAGTCTGCTGAGCTGTGTATCTAATCCTATCCTGTGTATACAGTCTGCTGAGCTGGTATCTAATCCTATCCTGTGTGATACTGTCCTGCTGAGCTGTGTATCTAATCCTATCCTGTGTGATACGGTCTGCTGAGCTGTGTATCTAATCCTATCCTGTGTGATACTGTCTGCTGAGGCTGTGTATCTAATCCTATCCTGTGTGATACTGTCTGCTGAGCTGTGTATCTAATCCTATCCTGTGTGATACTGCCTGCTGAGCTGTGTATCTAATCCTATCATGTGTGATACTGTCTGCTGAGCTGTGTATCTAATCCTATCCTGTGTGATACTGTCTGCTGAGCTGTGTATTCTAATCCTATCCTGTGTGATACTGTCTGCTGAGCTGTGTATCTAATCCTATCCTGTGTGATACTGCCTGCTGAGCTGTGTATCTAATCCTATCCTGTGTGATACTGTCCTGCTGAGCTGTGTATCTAATCCTATCCTGTGTGATACTGTCTGCTGAGCTGTGTACTAATCCTATCCTGTGTGATACTGTCCTGCTGAGCTGTGTATCTAATCCTATCCTGTGTGATACTGCTGCTGAGCTGTGTATCTAATCCTATCCTGTGTGATACTGTCTCTGGAGCTGTGTATCTAATCCTATCCTGTGTGATACTGTCTGCTGAGCTGTGTATCTAATCCTATCCTGTGGTGATACTGTCCTGCTGAGCTGTGTATCTAATCCTATCCTGTTGGATACTGCTGCTGACTGTGTATCTAATCCTATCCTGTGTGATACTGTCTGCTGAGCTGTGGTATCTAATCCTATCCTGTGTGATACTGTCCTGCTGAGCTGTGTATCTAATCCTATCCTGTGCGATACTGCCTGCTGAGCTGTGTATCTAATCCTATCCTGTGCGATACTGCCTGCTGAGCTGTGTATCTAATCCTATCCTGTGCGATACTGCCTGCTGAGGCTGTGTATCTAATCCTATCCTGTGCGATACTGTCCTGCTGAGCTGTGTATCTAATCCTATCCTGTGTGATACTGTCTGCTGAGCTGTGTATCTAATCCTATCCTGTGTGATACTGTCTGCTGAGCTGTGTATCTAATCCTATCCTGTGTGATACTGTCTGCTGAGCTGTGTATCTAATCCTATCCTGTGTGATACTGTCTGCTGAGCTGTGTATCTAATCCTTATCCTGTGTGATACTGTCTGCTGAGCTGTGTATCTAATCCTATCCTGTGTGATACTGTCTGCTGAGCTGTGTATCTAATCCTATCCTGTGTGATACTGTCTGCTGAGCTGTGTTATCTAATCCTATCCTGTGTGATACTGTCTGCTGAGCTGTGTATCTAATCCTATCCTGTGTGATACGTCCTGCTGAGCTGTGTATCTGAATCCTATCCTGTGTGATACTGTCCTGCTGAGCTGTGTATCTAATCCTATCCTGTGTGATACTGTCTGCTGAGCTGGTATCTAATCCTTATCCCTGTGTGATACTGCCTGCTGAGCTGTGTATCTAATCCTATCCTGTGTGATACTGTCTGCTGAGCTGTGTATCTAATCCTATCCTGTGTGATACTGCCTGCTGAGCTGTGTATCTAATCCTGTCCTGTGTGATACTGTCTGCTGAGCTGTGTTATCTAATCCTATCCTGTGTGATACTGTCTGCTGAGCTGTGTATCTAATCCTATCATGTGTGATACTGTCTGCTGAGCTGTGTATCTAATCCTATCCTGTGTGATACTGCCTGCTGAGGCTGTGTATCTAATCCTATCCCTGTGTGATACTGTCTGCTGAGCTGTGTATCTAATCCTATCCTGTGTGATACTGTCTGCTGAGCTGTGTATCTAATCCTATCCTGTGTGATACTGCTGCTGAGCTGTGTATCTAATCCTATCCTGTGTGATACTGTCTGCTGAGCTGTGTATCTAATCCTATCCTGTGTGATACTGTCTGCTGAGCTGTGTATCTAATCCTATCCTGTGTGATAGTCTGCTGAGCTGTGTATCTAATCCTATCCTGTGTGATACTGTCTGCTGAGCTGTGTATCTAATCCTATCCTGTGTGATACAGTCTGCTGAGCTGTGTATCTAATCCTATCCTGTGTGATACAGTCTGCTGAGCTGTGTATCTAATCCTATCCTGTGTGATACTGTCTGCTGACCTGTGTATCTAATCCTATCCTGTGTGATACAGTCTGCTGAGCTGTGTATCTAATCCAATCCTGTGTGATACTGTCTGCTGAGCTGTGTATCTAATCCTATCCTGTGTGATACTGTCTGCTGAGCTGTGTATCTAATCCTATCCTGTGTGATACTGTCTGCTGAGCTGTGTATCTAATCCTATCCTGTGTGATACTGCCTGCTGAGCTGTGTATCTAATCCTATCCTGTGTAATACTGTCTGCTGTGCTGTGTATCTAATCCTATCCTGTGTGATACTGTCTGCTGAGCTGTGTATCTAATCCTACCCTGTGTGATACTGTCTGCTGAGCTGTGTATCTAATCCTACCCTGTGTGATACTGTCTGCTGAGCTGTGTATCTAATCCTACCCTGTGTGATACTGTCTGCTGATCTGTGTATCTAATCCTACCCTGTGTGATACTGCCTGCTGAGCTGTGTATCTAATCCTACCCTGTGTGATACTGCCTGCTGAGCTGTGTATCTAATCCTACCCTGTGTGATACTGCCTGCTGAGCTGTGTATCTAATCCTATCCTGTGTGATACTGTCTGCTGAGCTGTGTATCTAATCCTACCCTGTGTGATACTGTCTGCTGAGCTGTGTATCTAATCCTCTCCTGTGTGATACTGTCTGCTGAGCTCTGTATCTAATCCTATCCTGTATGATACTGTCTGCTGAGCTGTGTATCTAATCCTATCCTGTGTGATACTGCCTGCTGAGCTGTGTATCTAATCCTATCCTGTGTGATACTGTCTGCTGAGCTGTGTATCTAATCCTGTCCTGTGTGATACTGTCTGCTGAGCTGTGTATCTAATCCTCTCCTGTGTGATACTGCCTGCTGAGCTGTGTATCTAATCCTATCCTGTGTGATACTGTCTGCTGACCTGTGTATCTAATCCTATCCTGTGTTATACTGTCTGCGGAGCTGTGTATCTAATCCTATCCTGTGTGATACTGTCTGCTGAGCTGTGTATCTAATCCTATCCTGTGTGATACTGTCTGCTGAGCTGTGTATCTAATCCTATCCTGTGTGATACTGTCTGCTGAGCTGTGTATCTAATCCTATCCTGTGTGATACTGTCTGCTGTGTCTCATCCCCTCCCGTGTGACACCGTCTGCCGTATCTCATCCCCTCCCGTGTGACACCGTCTGCCGTATCTCATCCCCTCCCGTGTGACACCGTCTGCCGTATCTCATCCCCTCCCGTGTGACACCGTCTGCCGTATCTCATCCCCTCCCGTGTGACACAGTCTGCCGTATCTCATCCCCTCCCGTGTGACACCGTCTGCTGTATCTGATCCCCTCCTGTGAGATACGGGCTGTGGTGACATGCAGCGTCCGCCCTCCTCCTGCTGTGGGCTGTGCTCTGGAGCTCTGCTCACTGTTCACACTCCGCTCCCTCCCAGTCCTCGCTCTGCTGCTGGAGGCTCCGCTGCTGCTGCTCCGCTCCTGGATTCCTCAAGGCTTGGACTGAAGACCATGAAGGGTTAACTGCCTCCCCCAGGGGCTCCACAGCTGATCCTGTCTGCAGTGGGTCTCCTCGTCCTCCTCGTCCTGCCTGGAGGGGGTCCGCTCCCCATCTTGCTTGGAGTGGGCACCAGGGGGTCTACTCGTCCTGCCTTCAGGGGGTCCGCTCCCCATCCTGCCTGGACTGGGCACCAAGAGGTCGCTCCCCATCCTGCCTGGATTTGGTGGGCACCAGGGGGTCTGCTCCCCATCCTGCCTGGACTGGGTACCAGGGGGTCTCCTCGTCCTGCCTGGACTGGGTACCAGGGGGTCTCCTCGTCCTGCCTGGACTGGGCACCAGGGGGTCTCCTTGTCCTGCCTGGTGGGGGTCCGCTCCCCATTCTGCCTGGACTGTGCACCAGGGGGTCCGCTCCCCATCCTGCCTGGAGTAGGCAGCAGGGGGTCTCCTCGTCCTGCCTTCAGGGGGTCCGCTCCCTATCCTCTGACATGTCTGGCGCTCTGTGTCGGAGTCTCTACGCCTTTTCTGGAGACCAGCACCAACAAGGGCTGAAGTTCGAGGCCGGGGAGGTGATCAGCGTCCTGCAGGTGCTGGAGGGGGGCTGGTGGGAAGGCGAGAAGGACGGCGTGCGTGGATGGTTCCCCGCCAGCTACGTGCAGATCCTGGAGGTAAGTGACCAGAAGGGATCTCCGGGGTAAGACCCCGTTATATGTAAGCTGCTCCTCTCGTGTGTACTTACTGTGGTTGCCTCTAATTATTAGGGTTATATCTGCTGGAAACAATCAACAAGTAGATGGGGGGGAATGTGAACAATCAGCAGGTAGGGGGGGAACGTGAACAATCAGCAGGTGGGGGGGAACGTGAACAATCAGCAGGTAGGGGGGGAACGTGAACAATCAGCAGGTAGGGGGGGAACGTGAACAATCAGCAGGTAGGGGGGGGGAACGTGAACAATCTGCAGGTAGGGGGGGGAACGTGAACAATCTGCAGGTAGGGGGGGGAACGTGAACAATCTGCAGGTAGGGGGGGGAACGTGAACAATCTGCAGGTAGGGGGGGGAACGTGAACAATCTGCAGGTAGGGGGGGGAACGTGAACAATCAGCAGGTAGGGGGGGAACGTGAACAATCAGCAGGTAGGGGGGGAACGTGAACAATCTGCAGGTAGGGGGGGGAACGTGAACAATCTGCAGGTAGGGGGGGGAACGTGAACAATCTGCAGGTAGGGGGGGGAACGTGAACAATCAGCAGGTAGGGGGGGAACGTGAACAATCAGCAGGTAGGGGGGAACGTGAACAATCAGCAGGTGAGGGGGGGAACGTGAACAATCAGCAGGTAGGGGGGGAACGTGAACAATCAGCAGGTAGGGGGGGGAACGTGAACAATCAGCAGGTAGGGGGGGAACGTGAACAATCAGCAGGTGGGGGGGGGACGTGAACAATCAGCAGGTAGGGGGGAACGTGAACAATCAGCAGGTGAGGGGGGGAACGTGAACAATCAGCAGGTAGGGGGGGAACGTGAACAATCAGCAGGTAGGGGGGGAACGTGAACAA
The DNA here is from genome assembly GCF_014858855.1 of Bufo gargarizans. Taxonomy (NCBI): domain Eukaryota; kingdom Metazoa; phylum Chordata; class Amphibia; order Anura; family Bufonidae; genus Bufo; species Bufo gargarizans. The sequence goes on from NC_058085.1 coordinate 4,681,802, forward strand.
TCAGCAGGTGGGGGGGGGAACGTGAACAATCAGCAGGTGGGGGGGAACGTGAACAATCAGCAGGTAGGGTTGTTACTGGTACCCCGAGAGGCCAAACCCTATAGAAGTAATTACCTATTATGTTATCATTAGAGGGCGGAGCCAATCAGGCTCAGGACCCAGGGCGGCGCGGGGGTTGCGCTCAGGACCCAGGGCGGTGCGGGGTTTGCGCTCAGGACCCCGAAGCCACGCTCCTGCGGTTTCGGTCGCTCACTGGAGGTGACATGGACTGCCCATGCGAGCGCTGTCACAGAGCTCAGTGTGCGGCGGCGGCCGCTGCTCTGGAATTTTGTTCTCTTTAATTCTCTTTTTATATATTTTCAGTTAGTTAAAAAAAAAAATTATGGGTTTTAACCCCTTCCTGACCAGATAACAGGGGAGTAGTATGTGACCGTCTGTAAGTACAACTCTCAGCGGATAAACCTGCGGACTAATAGCATCGGCCCGTTCCCCCAGGCCTGTCATCAGCTTCCAGGTTGCTGGGATTTGTAGTTCCCCAGGCAGCGCTCTTAGGGTAAATGCACACGTTCAGGATTTACATGCGGACGATCGGCTTCAGTTGGTGCAGATTTTCCTCTCCTCATTTAAGTGAATTGAGAAAATCCGGTCGGGAAAAATAAAATAAATTCTCGTTCTAAAATCCGCACGGTATAAACCTGCGTCGTGTCCAGGAGAATTTCTCATAGAACACAATGTAGACAACGTACGGCGCAGATTTCCCGCACACAGTCCTGCAGGTGTGCATAAGGCCTTAGAGCGCGCAGAGGACCGGCCACCAGATGGCGCCGAGGTCAGGAGCGATGTCTGCGGTGTTCAGGTGCGAGGGAGAAACGTCACCAAACACAGGAAGATGTCACCTGGACACATGGAGTCATGTGACTGCAGATTATCTCACCACTGACCTCTAGAGATCTGCAGAACATCGCTCTGTCCTCTCTACCTCCTGACAGATACATAGTGATATATCCTGCAGAGTATTGCACCTCTCAGCTTGCTCTCTTCTGGTAAATCACGTCAGGTCAGGCTCTGTGTTTCTGAGTCTTCCTCTCTTTGGCAGATTATAATCCCATTGTTGACTCCCCCGCCCGCGATCTGCTGACCGGACCCTGGCGGTGCGGAGTCATTGTTTAATTGTGTATTAGAATTGTCACCAGCATGAACTGGAGCATTGTCAGCGAGCGCTGCGTCACCAAGTCACCCGAGCAGTGTGGAGCTCTCCGGTCAGGCTGAGCTGTCACTATTACATTGTGCTAGGAGCGGGGTGTCACCCCTGACCTCACATCACAGCGAGCAGGCCCGGAGCTGTTTGTACTATAGCGGGTATATCCCTGTACATAGGGGCAGTATTATAGTAGTTATATTCTTGTACATAGGGGCAGTATTATAGCAGTTATATCCTTGTACATAGGAGCAGTATTATAGTAGTTATATTCTTGTACATAGGAGCAGTATTATAGTAGTTATATTCTTGTACATAGGAGCAGTATTATAGTAGTTATATCCCTGTACTTAGGAGGCAGTATTATAGTAGTTATATCCTTGTACATAGGAGCAGTATTATAGTAGTTATATTCTTGTACATAGGAGCAGTATTATAGTAGTTATATTCTTGTACACAGGAGCAGTATTATAGTAGTTATATCCTTGTACACAGGAGCAGTATTATAGTAGTTATATCCTTGTACATAGGAGCAGTATTATAGTAGTTATATTCTTGTACATAGGAGCAGTATTATAGTAGTTATATTCTTGTACATAGGAGCAGTATTATAGTAGTTATATTCTTGTACATAGGAGCAGTATTATAGTAGTTATATTCTTGTACATAGGAGCAGTATTATAGTAGTTATATCCCTGTACTTAGGAGGCAGTATTATAGTAGTTATATTCATGTACATAGGAGGCAGTATTATAGTAGTTATATTCTTGTACTTAGGAGGCAGTATTATAGCAGTTATATTCTTGTACATAGGAGCAGTATTATAGTAGTTATATTCTTGTACATAGGAGCAGTATTATAGTAGTTATATTCTTGTACATAGGATGCAGTATTATAGTAGTTATATCCTTGTACATAGGAGGCAGTATTATAGTAGTTATATCCCTGTACTTAGGAGGCAGTATTATAGCAGTTATATCCTTGTATATAGGAGGCAGTATTATAGTAGTTATATTCTTGTACATAGGAGGCAGTATTATAGTAGTTATATTCATGTACATAGCGGCAGTATTATAGTAGTTATATTCTTGTACATAGGAGCAGTATTATAGCAGTTATATTCTTGTACATAGGAGGCAGTATTATAGTAGTTATATTCTTGTACATAGGAGCAGTATTATAGTAGTTATATTCTTGTACATAGGATGCAGTATTATAGTAGTTATATTCTTGTACATAGGAGCAGTATTATAGTAGTTATATCCCTGTACTTAGGAGCAGTATTATAGCAGTTATATCCTTGTACATAGGAGGCAGTATTATAGTAGTTATATTCCTGTACATAGGAGGCAGTATTATAGTAGTTATATCCTTGTATATAGGAGGCAGTATTATAGTAGTTATATTCTTGTACATAGGAGGCAGTATTATAGCAGTTATATTCTTGTACATAGGAGCAGTATTATAGTAGTTATATTCTTGTACATAGGATGCAGTATTATAGTAGTTATATTCTTGTACATAGGAGCAGTATTATAGTAGTTATATCCCTGTACTTAGGAGCAGTATTATAGCAGTTATATCCTTGTACATAGGAGGCAGTATTATAGTAGTTATATTCCTGTACATAGGAGGCAGTATTATAGTAGTTATATCCTTGTATATAGGAGGCAGTATTATAGTAGTTATATTCTTGTACATAGGAGGCAGTATTATAGTAGTTATATTCATGTACATAGCGGCAGTATTATAGTAGTTATATTCTTGTACATAGGAGCAGTATTATAGCAGTTATATTCTTGTACATAGGAGGCAGTATTATAGCAGTTATATTCTTGTACATAGGAGGCAGTATTATAGTAGTTATATTCTTGTACATAGGAGCAGTATTATAGTAGTTATATCCCTGTACTTAGGAGCAGTATTATAGTAGGTATATCCTTGTACACTACGTGCAGAATTATTAGGCAAATGAGTATTTTGACCACATCCTCCTCTTTCTGCATGTTGTCTTACTCCAAGCTGTATAGGCTCGAAAGCCTACTACCAATTAAGCATATTAGGTGATGTGCATCTCTGTAATGAGAAGGGGTGTGGTCTAATGACATCAACACCCTATATCAGGTGTGCATAATTATTAGGCAACTTCCTTTCCTTTGGCAAAATGGGTCAAAAGAAGGACTTGACAGGCTCAGAAAAGTCAAAAATAGTGAGATATCTTGCAGAGGGATGCAGCACTCTTAAAATTGCAAAGCTTCTGAAGCGTGATCATCGAACAATCAAGCGTTTCATTCAAAATAGTCAACAGGGTCGCAAGAAGCGTGTGGAAAAACCAAGGCGCAAAATAACTGCCCATTAACTGAGAAAAGTCAAGCGTGCAGCTGCCAAGATGCCACTTGCCACCAGTTTGGCCATATTTCAGAGCTGCAACATCACTGGAGTGCCCAAAAGCACAAGGTGTGCAATACTCAGAGACATGGCCAAGGTAAGGCTGAAAGACGACCACCACTGAACAAGACACACAAGCTGAAACGTCAAGACTGGGCCAAGAAATATCTCAAGACTTATTTTTCTAAGGTTTTATGGACTGATGAAATGAGAGTGAGTCTTGATGGGCCAGATGGATGGGCCCGTGGCTGGATTGGTAAAGGGCAGAGAGCTCCAGTCCGACTCAGACGCCAGCAAGGTGGAGGTGGAGTACTGGTTTGGGCTGGTATCATCAAAGATGAGCTTGTGGGGCCTTTTCGGGTTGAGGATGGAGTCGAGCTCAACTCCCAGTCCTACTGCCAGTTTCTGGAAGACACCTTCTTCAAGCAGTGGTACAGGAAGAAGTCTGAATCCTTCAAGAAAAACATGATTTTCATGCAGGACAATGCTCCATCACACGCGTCCAAGTACTCCACAGCGTGGCTGGCAAGAAAGGGTATAAAAGAAGAAAATCTAATGACATGGCCTCCTTGTTCACCTGATCTGAACCCCATTGAGAACCTGTGGTCCATCATCAAATGTGAGATTTACAAGGAGGGAAAACAGTCCACCTCTCTGAACAGTGTCTGGGAGGCTGTGGTTGCTGCTGCACGCAATGTTGATGGTGAACAGATCAAAACACTGGCAGAATCCATGGATGGCCGGCTTTTGAGTGTCCTTGCAAAGAAAGGTGGCTATATTGGTCACTGATTTGTTTTTGTTTTGTTTTTGAATGTCAGAAATGTATATTTGTGAATGTTGAGATGTTATATTGGTTTCACTGGTAAAAATAAATAATTGAAATGGGTATATATTTGTTTTTTGTTAAGTTGCCTAATAATTATGTACAGTAATAGTCACCTGCACACACAGATATCCCCCTAAAATAGCTAAAACTAAAAACAAACTAAAAACTACTTCCAAAAATATTCAGCTTTGATATTAATGAGTTTTTTGGGTTCATTGAGAACATGGTTGTTGTTCAATAATAAAATTAATCCTCAAAAATACAACTTGCCTAATAATTCTGCACTCCCTGTATATAGGAGCAGTATTATAGTAGTTATATTCTTGTACATAGGAGCAGTATTATAGTAGTTATATTCCTGTACATAGGAGCAGTATTATAGTAGGTATATCCTTGTACATAGGAGGCAGTATTATAGTAGTTATATTCTTGTACATAGGAGGCAGTATTATAGTAGTTATATTCTTGTACATAGGAGGCAGTATTATAGTAGTTATATTCTTGTACATATGAGCAGTATTATAGTAGTTATATTCTTGTACATAGGAGCAGTATTATAGTAGCTATATTCTTGTACATAGGAGCAGTATTATAGTAGTTATATTCTTGTACATAGGAGGCAGTATTATAGTAGTTATATTCTTGTACATAGGAGGCAGTATTATAGTAGTTATATTCTTGTACATAGGAGGCAGTATTATAGTAGTTATATTCTTGTACATAGGAGGCAGTATTATAGTAGTTATATTCTTGTACATAGGAGCAGTATTATAGTAGTTATATTCTTGTACATAGGAGCAGTATTATAGTAGTTATATTCTTGTACATAGGAGCAGTATTATAGTAGTTATATTCCTGTACATAGGAGCAGTATTTTGTCCCATGTCTTATCCTCGGTCAGTCATCCACATCCGCTGTGTTATATGGTCACTGTTGTGTTGTTCATCACTTTTACTGCCTTGTGAAGATGGCGGATAATCCCGTATATATATAAAATGTCATGATTAATAGTTAATTATTAGCTCGTCTCTCCTGTGGTCACGGCTCGGGGCGTTCACACATGCGTCAGCGTGCCGTCTGTCTCGTAGGGTTATGAGCATCACTGTATTATGAGAATGAAGTAAAATATGCGATTTCTGTCATAATATTATGTATCGGGGATGTGTATATAGCGGTATCACATTTAGGGCTCATTCTCCACAAATTATGAATCACTAAAACGCGGATACTGACCGTGTACATTCTCCATTTTGTGGAACGTTCGGCCCCTAATTGAACAATCCTATCCTTTTCCGTAATGCGGTTAAGAATAGGACGTGTGCCGGTGTTTTGCGGACTGCAAACTGTGTGCCCTTCGCATCTTTTGCAGCCCCATTGAAGTTAACGGGTCCACATCTGACCCACAAAAATGCGGCTCGGATGCGGACAATAAATACGTGTTTATGAGCTCTTATAGTGGGCGTCATATTTCCATCAGCTTTGGCGGTTTTATTTCTGATGTCCAGTGTAAATCATCATTTATATAAAATCGGATTATCTTCTGCTCTCGGATTCACCCGGCAACATAACCATGAAATTACAGTGAATTTTCCGGAAAACACAGGACGCTTGTCTTCATGAGGATCTTTGGAGGATTCACCCTCAGTCATCTTTTGGGATTTTTTAGCACAGGCTTCGCGGACACATCCAAAGCACAGTCAGGCGGTGTTTGTGCCACCTGCATCATTCCATCACTTCAGGGGTTAACCTCGCTCGCGGAGAAAGTGCGGCTGTGCTCTAATTGTGTACAAAGGCACATTTCACAGGTTGTGAAGTGCGAATGGCGACGTGATAGAAAAATCGCTATTTTTGGAACATTGAAGGTGATAATAACGTCCCGAGACGTCTAGAACGATCACTAAGTGATTCACCAACTGATCAGCGGCAAATGTGAGAAAAGGCCTCCTGCTTGATGAGCAGTACGGAGGTGCTGAGATCGCCCCTCCCCTCTGACAGCAAGCATAGCCAATCAACAAAGCCCTGGGGGAAAACTGACACGCCCCTGCAGAGCCCTGTATCCAAGTGGTCCGGTGGCCGGGGCTGTCTGCTCCTGGCCTGCCTGACGTGTCATAGAACGGGTAATCAAACAGACAGGAATGTCATTATCTGGAGGGGGGGTTTACAGTAATTAACCCTTTACCTAGCACACCCAGAGATCAACATCAACACAAGACCCAGGATCGCCCTTATTAGTGGAGATTATACACAGATTGCAGAAGGTTGCTGTATCATAGTGTATCTAAGCCTGTCACATGTGTTACGTTCTGCTAAGCTGTTGTACCTAAGGCGGTCCTGTGTGATACTGTCTGCTGAGCCGTGTATCTAATCCTATCCTGTGTGATACTGTCTGCTGAGCTGTGTATCTAATCCTATCCTGTGTGATACTGTCTGCTGAGCTGTGTATCTAATCCTGTCCTGTGTGATACTGTCTGCTGAGCCGTGTATCTAATCCCATCCTGTGTGATACTGTCTGCTGAGCTGTGTATCTAATCCTATCCCGTGTGATGCTGCCTGCTGAGCCGTGTATCTAATCCTATCCCGTGTGATGCTGCCTGCTGAGCCGTGTATCTAATCCTATCCTGTGTGATACTGTCTGCTGAGCTGTGTATCTAATCCTATCCTGTGTGATACTGTCTGCTGAGCTGTGTATCTAATCCTATCCTGTGTGATACTGTCTGCTGAGCTGTGTATCTAATCCTATCCTGTGTGATACTGTCTGCTGAGCTGTGTATCTAATCCTATCCTGTGTGATACTGCCTGCTGAGCTGTGTATCTAATCCTATCCTGTGTGATACTGCCTGCTGAGCTGTGTATCTAATCCTATCCTGTGTGATACTGTCTGCTGAGCTGTGTATCTAATCCCATCCTGTGTGATACTGTCTGCTGAGCTGTGTATCTAATCCTATCCTGTGTGATACTGTCTGCTGAGCTGTGTATCTAATCCTATCCTGTGTGATACTGTCTGCTGAGCTGTGTATCTAATCCTATCCTGTTGATACAGTCTGCTGAGCTGTGTATCTAATCCTCTCCTGTGTGATACAGTCTGCTGAGCTGTGTATCTAATCCTATCCTGTGTGATACTGTCTGCTGAGCTGTGTATCTAATCCTATCCTGTGTGATACAGTCTGCTGAGCTGTGTATCTAATATGTACATTATGTCTCAGTCTCTAGTTTCTCGGATACATTGGGATTAGATACGCAACCTCCTCTGGGTGACTGTATATGTTGCGCCGTTCTCTATGGGTCACATGATGGCGGCACATTACCAGTGCAGTCATATTTGCAGACTTGGAGGGCTCGCTCCGTCTCCTGCAGATCACATTTCTCACAAGTGGTAATTTTCACTTCAAAAGGACATTTGCATTAATTACAATATTTAAATTTTTATTAGAGGACAGAGGGGGCGGGGTGATCCGTTAACTCTGTATGTGCTGCATTTTCAAAATATCAAACCAAATCATTAGACATTTATATCCAGAGTGAGCAATCTGCAGCACCGGAGAAGTGGTACTGTGCAGTGTGTGTATATATATATATATATATATATATATATATATATATATATATCCATGGAAAGATTCAGGCAGCACTCCCTTCAGTGCAAATATAGCTGTGCAGGTGCCCGCGGCGGTCCCTCGATATGGGACAAATTCAGTAGAAAAGGAAAGTCCGCAGCACTCCTTCAAGTAAAAAAGTGTAATTTATTCACACATGTCAGACAATGTTTCGGTCCTCTCACAGGACCTTTTTCAAGTCAAGTGAACAAAAAAGTGCATAGTGCTAGAATAAATACAGCTCTACAGCATGACACAATCCATTATCAGCCAATAGAGTACTGGTGCACTCCCATTCAGGGGTGGGCTACAATTCATATGATTAACTCCATCTGTTACCATACATACCAACATCAATAATAATCCATCATCATATGTGTACATAAGTGTATGTAATAAAGTGAACCGTGCAATATTAAAAAGTACTTGACTATGTTACCTAATGCCGCGCCTACTTATGCAAATATTTTTGTGCGGTCATTTGAGGAACGTCTCGTCTATGTATCTCCCCACTTCAATCAAGTTTTGACGTGGTGGAGATACATAGATGACATCTTCCTCATCTGGGGTGGCACCATGGAACAGCTGATGGACTTTCACGTACACTTGAACTCTCTTGACCGGGAGATCCAGTTTACGTTAACGGCATCGACTGACCGGGTGCAATACTTGGACACACAAGTATATATTGAGGATGAACAGGTACATATGGACTTAAATATCAAGGCCACAGATAAGAATACATTGTTGCATTTCACTAGTGGGCATCCAAGAAGGATGATAGATTCTCTGCCGTTTATGCTCCGGGTGCGGAGAATTGTTGATAAAGATGAAAATATGTGCTCAGCAATGATAAATATGGAACAATCTTTTATAGACAGGGGATATCCCAAAAAGTTAGTAAAAAGACATGCAGAAAGGGCTAAAAAAAATCCCCAGAGATGATTTGTTGACCCCGAAAACTAGAAAAACTAATGATAGATTACCGTTTGTAACATCATATAATGAGTTGAGTCCCGAAATTGAAAAAATAGTGAGGCGAAATTGGAGTTTATTGAGTAGTGGACACCCAAATGTTGCTGCATTTAAAAATTTGCCGATGATGGCATATAGAAGAGCAGGCAACATCAGGGATAAGGTAGTACACTCCAAAGTACCAGACAAAGGCCAATCTAGACAGACGTTTCTTAAAACAAGGCGCACGGGCTCTTTCCCGTGTCTGGGATGTGTGAACTGTAAACAGATGGTCAAGAGATCGACGTTCGCACATCCAGACACGGGCGAGACCTTTGATATAGGGCATTATCTCACCTGTGATTCGTCATGGGTGATATATGTACTATGGTGCCCTTGCAAAAAATTATATGTTGGTGAAACCACTTGTGATCTGAAGACTAGGTTAAATAACCATAGGCAATCCATTAGGAATAAAAGAAGAGATTTGCCTGTATCAAAGCATTTTGCCGAAAGAAATCATAAAGAAAGTGACTTGAAATTTATGATTATAGACCATGTTAAACCATTGGAAAGAGGAGGTGATCGATTAAGTAAACTAAAAAAAACTGAGTTAAGGTGGATCTTTCGGCTGGATACCCTAAAACCCAAAGGGTTAAATGTAGAATTTAGGGTGACAGGAGGAATGGTTAGCTAGATACCCATCTTACATGGCCTATACTCTGATGTTGTCTGCTCTCTATATGCAGTGAATTAAATGGAAGCTACAATGATTTGTTTGAACTAAAGATATATACAGGTCCTTCTCAAAAAATTAGCATATTGTGATAAAGTTCATTATTTTCTGTAATGTACTGATAAACATTAGACTTTCATATATTTTAGATTCATTACACACAACTGAAGTAGTTCAAGCCTTTTATTGTTTTAATATTGATGATTTTGGCATACAGCTCATGAAAACCCAAAATTCCTATCTCAAAAAATTAGCATATCATGAAAAGGTTCTCTAAACGAGCTATTAACCTAATCATCTGAATCAACTAATTAACTCTAAACACCTGCAAAAGATTCCTGAGGCTTTTAAAAACTCCCAGCCTGGTTCATTACTCAAAACCGCAATCATGGGTAAGACTGCCGACCTGACTGCTGTCCAGAAGGCCATCATTGACACCCTCAAGCAAGAGGGTAAGACACAGAAAGAAATTTCTGAACGAATAGGCTGTTCCCAGAGTGCTGTATCAAGGCACCTCAGTGGGAAGTCTGTGGGAAGGAAAAAGTGTGGCAGAAAACGCTGCACAACGAGAAGAGGTGACCGGACCCTGAGGAAGATTGTGGAGAAGGACCGATTCCAGACCTTGGGGGACCTGCGGAAGCAGTGGACTGAGTCTGGAGTAGAAACATCCAGAGCCACCGTGTACAGGCGTGTGCAGGAAATGGGCTACAGGTGCCGCATTCCCCAGGTCAAGCCACTTTTGAACCAGAAACAGCGGCAGAAGCGCCTGACCTGGGCTACAGAGAAGCAGCACTGGACTGTTGCATGTCATTCGGAAATCAAGGTGCCAGAGTCTGGAGGAAGACTGGGGAGAGGGAAATGCCAAAATGCCTGAAGTCCAGTGTCAAGTACCCACAGTCAGTGATGGTCTGGGGTGCCATGTCAGCTGCTGGTGTTGGTCCACTGTGTTTTATCAAGGGCAGGGTCAATGCAGCTAGCTATCAGGAGATTTTGGAGCACTTCATGCTTCCATCTGCTGAAAAGCTTTATGGAGATGAAGATTTCATTTTTCAGCACGACCTGGCACCTGCTCACAGTGCCAAAACCACTGGTAAATGGTTTACTGACCATGGTATTACTGTGCTCAATTGGCCTGCCAACTCTCCTGACCTGAACCCCATAGAGAATCTGTGGGATATTGGGAAGAGAAAGTTGAGAGACGCAAGACCCAACACTCTGGATGAGCTTAAGGCCGCTATCGAAGCATCCTGGGCCTCCATAACACCTCAGCAGTGCCACAGGCTGATTGCCTCCATGCCACGCCGCATTGAAGCAGTCATTTCTGCAAAAGGATTCCCGACCAAGTATTGAGTGCATAACTGAACATAATTATTTGAAGGTTGACTTTTTTTGTATTAAAAACACTTTTCTTTTATTGGTCGGATGAAATATGCTAATTTTTTGAGATAGGAAATTTGGGTTTTCATGAGCTGTATGCCAAAATCATCAATATTAAAACAATAAAAGGCTTGAACTACTTCAGTTGGTGTGTAATGAATCTAAAATATATGAAAGTCTAATGTTTATCAGTACATTACAGAAAATAATGAACTTTATCACAATATGCTAATTTTTTTAGAAGGACCTGTATATATGCTGACTTTTTGCCAGTGCCGGGCTTTTCTGATGGAAACGAGATAAATATGGGTGTTATGGAGGCATGATATCATTGCCCAAAAACAGTGCCTGAAGTAAGATGGTGGATATGGATTCGTGATGGGGCGCGGACGATCTGTCTATGCGCTGACACGGATTTGTTTGTGTGCGGCGCCTGGACGTGATCGGCCGTACGTCATCGCGTTGGTTTCCATCGTAGAGGCGACGCAGGAGTATTAGAGGCTGTGTGAACAGAAAGGGGTTGAATACATGCGCAGTAAGGAGCAGTGGACGCGGATGAGTGGCGTGCTCCGGTACAAGTAGAGGCGCCTTCTCCACAAGCTATTTCGGTTCTCTATCAGGCCTGCGGCAAGGTAACATAGTCAAGGACTTTTTAATATTGCACGGTTCACTTTATTATATACACTTATGTACACATATGATGATGGATTATTATTGAATGTATCACTGATATACTCCTATTGATGTTGGTATGTATGGTAACAGATGGAGTTAATCATATGAATTGTAGCCCACCCCTGAATGGGAGTGCACCAGTACTCTATTGGCTGATAATGGATTGTGTCATGCTGTAGAGCTGTATTTATTTTTGCACTATGCACTTTTTTGTTCACTTGACTTGAAAAAGGTCCTGTGAGAGGACCGAAACATTGTCTGACATGTGTGAATAAATTACACTTTTTTACTTAAAGGAGTGCTGCGGGCTTTCCTTTTCTATATATATATATATATATATATATATATATATATATATATATATATATATATATATATACATATATACACACATACACACATACATACATACACATATACATATACAGTCATGTGAAAAAATTAGGACACCCTTTGAAAGCATGTGGTTTTTTGTAACATTTTTAATAAAAGGTTATTTCATCTCCGTTTCAACAATACAGAGAGATTAAAGTAATCCGACTAAACAAAGAAAACTGAAGAAAAGTCTTTTCAAGATCTTCTGTAAATGTCATTCTACAAAAATGCCTATTCTAACTGAGGAAAAAGATAGGACACCCTCACATGTATTCCCTCTTAAATTGGCTCAGATCTCACACAGGTATATCACACCAGGTGCACATAATTAGTAGATCGTTACTCTGCATGTTGAATGAGGCTTGCCCTATTTAAACCTCAGACATTTAGTTTGGTGTGCTCCTGACTGTTGAAGTGAGAGTGAGCACCATGGTGAGAGCAAAAGAGCTGTCAGAGGACTTCAGAAAAAAGATTGTAGCAGCCTATGAGTCTGGGAAGGGATTTAAAAAGATCTCAAAAGATTTTGAAATCAGCCATTCCACTGTCCGGAAGATAGTCTACAAGTGGAGGGCTTTCAAAACAACTGCCAACATGCCCAGGACTGGTCGCCCCAGCAAGTTCACCCCAAGAGCAGACCGCAAGATGCTAAAAGAGGTCTCCAAAAACCCTAAAGTGTCATCTCGAGAACTACAGCAGGCTCTGGCTACTGTTGATGTAGAAGTACATGCCTCTACAATCAGAAAGAGACTGTACAAGTTTAACTTGCATGGGAGGTGTGCAAGGAGGAAACCTTTGCTTTCCAAGAGAAACATCGAGGCCAGACTGACATTTGCCAGAGATAAAGTTGACAAAGACCAGGACTTCTGGAATAATGTTCTTTGGACAGATGAGTCCAAAATTGAATTATTTGGACACAACAGCAGAGGACATGTTTGGCGTAAACCAAACACAGCATTCCAAGAAAAGAACCTCATACCAACTGTGAAGCATGGAGGTGGAAGTGTCATGGTTTGGGGCTGCTTTGCTGCAGCAGGACCTGGTCAGCTCACCATCATAGAATCCACGATGAATTCTACTGTGTATCAGAAGGTGCTTGAAGAACATGTGAGACCATCAGTTAGAAAATTAAAGCTGAAGCGGAACTGGACCATGCAACATGACAATGACCCAAAACATACTAGTAAATCAACCAAAGATTGGCTGAAAAAGAAGAAATGGAGAGTCCTGGAATGGCCAAGTCAAAGTCCAGATTTGAATCCCATTGAGATGCTGTGGGGTGACTTGAAAAGGGCTGTACGTGCAAGAAACCCCTCAAACATCTCACAGCTGAAAAAGTTCTGCATTGAGGAGTGGGGTAAAATTTCCTCAGACCGATGTCGAAGACTGGTAGATGGCTACAAGAACCGTCTCACTGCAGTTATTTCAGCCAAAGGAGGTAACACTCGCTATTAGGGGCAAGGGTGTCCTATCTTTTTCCTCAGTTAGAATAGGCATTTTTGTAGAATGACATTTACAGAAGATCTTGAAAAGACTTTTCTTCAGTTTTCTTTGTTTAGTTGGATTACTTTAATCTCTCTGTATTGTTGAAACGGAGATGAAATAACCTTTTATTAAAAATGTTACAAAAAACCACATGCTTTCAAAGGGTGTCCTAATTTTTTCACATGACTGTACATACATACATACATACACACACACACACACACACACACACACACACACACACACACAAAGAATAAGAGCAGATACTGAGGAACTCTTTTTAATTTTATACAAAAATGCAAAAACTGTCATACAAATTCCAAATAAGATAGCTGAACCCCGACTATATACAAATGTATACAAATTGTTTCTAACAGAAAATGATTGGCAACTTGTCACAATAAATAACAAAAATTTAAATTTTTTTACTTTTGGTATACACACACATGAGAAAAACAAAAACAAACCTATCCTAACCCTACCAATCTATCTATCCCATCACCTTCACCCAGGGCCAACCTCCGCCTCTTGTCCCTCCATGAGGCCAGCCCTTCCTCCACCACCCACACCCAGCCCCTCACCTCATGTCCTCCTATGTCCGCATAGTCCAGGGCTAGATGCAGGCCTCCCCACATGAAAAAATATATAAACCCCCATCCCACCCAACCTAACTACACCCCACTTACCCTATCATACAATATATGCATCTTATAACAACCATATCAATCTATACAAACCAATATTAAAATCCACCCGAAGGCCCAAGTTCAGTCATTTGCAAACCTTTCTTCAAAAACTCATCTTAAATACAAAACAAAAACCTAATGTGAAAGCCTCAGCCCAACACCAGGAAAAGTGCTACTGAGGCTAAGGTACATCAAAGGTGAAGCCTCTCCAGGAGGTAAGAGACCCCATCCATACCCACCTTCTCGCACTCAAGAGAGCGAACCTTCGCCAGGTCACCTAGAATGTTCCTACACACCTCTTCCACAGGGAGGACTTTCTGCTGGGTTGAAACTAAACACTGTGCGTTCCATGTGAAGTACCTGACCACTATGCTAACTACAAAAGCTGTGCATGGGTCCCTTCTTCCCAAACCTTTGAATGCTCCATAAGCCCATTCCGCATAGGAGAGGTTGGCTAGCCTAGGCCAGCCAATAGATGCGCCCACCCGTTTGTATACCTCTGTATTAAAAGGGACACTGAAGCAGGAAGTGCTCCATACTTTCCAGTATGTCGCCACACTCCTCCCGGGGACAACCCCTTTCATCAGAGTTCCTATACCTCAAGTTGCCCCTTACATAAAGCTTCCCGTGAAAGCAGCGCCAAGCCAAGTCCCAAAACTTCAAGGGGATCCTTGCCAAATTTAACAACTGTACACCCCTGTCTAGATCCCGGCTTGGGCAATCAAATCCTTAAGGGCCAGGGGCTTTTGGAAGTGGGTCAACAAGACCCTCTCATCAAGGGATCTCCTTGACTGGGCCTTGATTTCCCTCACTCCCAAACCCCACCGGCGGATCACCTTCAGAATCGGGGTACGCAAATCCTTCACTTGCCCTCCTATCTCCCACTCCTGGAAGAAAGGCCGAAACCAACCCCTGCAAGAGACTACCCACGGAGGAGCCCTCTCTTTCCAGAGGTTTGCCAGGTTGATCTTAACAAAGATGTTCACAAGTAACACCACTGGGTTGACCATACCCAACCCCCCTAATCTCCTCATACGGTATGTCACCTCTCTCTTGACTAGGTTCAGCCTTTTCCCCCATAACAGTTGAAAGAACAGACTGTAAACCTGATTCCAGAGAGGTTCTGGCAAGACACATACACTGGCTAAATAGATAAGCAAATGGAGAAGTCAAGTCTTGATCAGGCTCACCCTTTCCCTGAGGGTCAAAGACCAACCCTTCCACTGGTCAACCTTCTGAGCGGCGATCGTGAGCCTGCTGTCCCAATTTTGGGTGGGATAATCCCCATGGCCGAATTGAACGCCTAGGACTTTGGCTGACGACTGGGTTTCTGGGAGGGTGTCCGAGAGACCGAAAGATGGATCACCCCCTCCCAGCCAGAGACTCTCACACTTATCCCGATTAATCACGTACCCGGAGACTTCCGAGTAGCGTTCTACCTCCGACATCACGTATTCCGCCTTCCCTCCCGAGGACACGAAAACAGTGACATCATCGGCATACGCCACCACCCTCAGAGTGGCTTCTGGCTCCTCCAGACTCATCCTGACTCCCACTAACGGTCCTCGATCAATCCTCCTAATACAAACCGGATTCCAAAAAAGTTGGGACACTAAACAAATTGTGAATAAAAACTGAATGCAATGATGTGGAGATGGCAAATGTCAATATTTTATTTGTAATAGAACGTAGATGACAGAGCAAACGTTTAATCCGAGTAAATGTATAATTTTAAAAGGAAAAATACGTTGATTCAAATTTTCATGGTGTCAACAAATCCCCAAAAAGTTGGGACAAGTAGCAATAAGAGGCTGGAAAGAGTAAATGTGAGCATAATGAAGAGCTGGAAGACCAATTAACACTAATTAGGTCAATTGGCAACATGATTGGGTATAAAAAGAGCTTCTCAGAGTGGCCGTGTCTCTCAGAAGCCAAGATGGGTAGAGGATCACCAATTCCCACAATGTTGCGCAGAAAGATAGTGGAGCAATATCAGAAAGGTGTTACCCAGCGAAAAATTGCAAAGACTTTGCATCTATCATCATCAACTGTGCATAACATCATCCGAAGATTCAGAGAGTCTGGAGCAATCTCTGTGCGTAAAGGTCAAGGCCGTAAAACCATACTGGATGCCCGTGATCTCCGGGCCCTTAACCCCTTAAGGACACAGGGCGTACAGGTACGCCCTTGTGCCCTGGTACTTAAGGACACAGGGCGTACATGTACGCCCTGTGCATTTTCGATCACTGCCGTGCGGCTGGCAGTGATCGGAACCCGGTGCCTGCTCAAATCATTGAGCAGGCACCTAGGCTAAATGCGCGGGGGGGTCCCGTGACCCCCCCATGTCGGCGATCGCGGCAAACCGCAGGTCAATTCAGACCTGCGGTTTGCTGCGATATCTGCAGTTTATGATCCCCGCGGTCCCTGACCGCGGGGATCAGAAACTTTAGGATTCAAAACTTTGTCCAGTATTCCTCCCCCTGCACCCCTGAGTTATTTGGGCACGGTGGGAGGTGCAGGGGGAGGGTTGCAGGCGGTGCGGGCGGTGCGGGAGGCGGGCGGTGCGGTAGGCGGGATCGCGATCCCCCGCCCGCCTCCCATTGCGTAATCGTTGGCGTCTAGTGGGTATACCAGGGTGCCAGCACATTGCTGGCACCCTGGTATAAACGGCTGACATCGGTGATGCGATGTCAGCCGTTTAACCCTTTCCATACAGCGGTCCGTACGGACCGCTGTATGGAAAAGGTTAACAGTAAGAGGGAGCTCCCTCCCTCTCCCATCGGGGGGCTGCTGTGCCTTTGCAGTCCCCCGAATGGAGAGGGAGAGAGCTCCCAGGCAGCCCCCCCAAGCCCCGTCCTTACCCTTCCCCGTCTGCGCAGTTCTGACCATAACTGAGCAGACGGGGAAGGTTCCCATGACAACAGGACGCCTTCTCAGGCGTCCTGCTGTCCATGGTTCTGAACAGATCTGTGCTGAAAGGCATAGATCTGTTCAGACAAAGTGTAAAATACTAGTATAGTACTATATATTGTACTGTACTGTATTATGTAGACATCAGACCCACTGGATCTTCAAGAACCAAGTGGGTCTGGGTCAAAAAAAAGTGAAAAAAGTGAAAAATAAAGTAAAAATCAAAAAACACATTTATCACTGATTAAAAATGAAAGAAATAAAATTCCCTACACATGTTTGGTATCGCCGCGTCCGTAACGACCTGATCTATAAAACGGTAATGTTACTTTACCCGAACGGTGAACGCCATAAAAATAAAAAATTAAAAACTATGATGAAATTGGAATTTTGCCCACCTTACTTCCCAAAAAAGGTAATAAAAGTGATCAAAAAAGTCGCATCTATGCCAAAATTGTAACAATCAAACCATTATCTCATCCCGCAAAAATCATACCCTACCCAAGATAATCGCCCAAAAACTGAAAAAGTTATGGCTCTTACACTATGGAAACACTAAAACATGATTTCTTTTGTTTCAAAAATGAAATCATTGTGTAAAACTTACATAAATAAAAAAAAAGTATACATATTAGGTATCGCCGCGTCCGTATTCACCGGCTCTATAAAAATATCACATGACCTAACCCCTCAGATGACCACCGTAAAAAAATAAAAATAAAAACGGTGTAAAAAAAGCCATTTTTTGTCATCTTCCGTCACAAAAAGTGTAATAGCAAGCAATCAAAAAGTCATGTGCACCCCAAAATAGTGCCAATCAAACCGTCATCTCATCCCACAAAAAATGAGACCCTACTTAAGATAATCGCCCAAAAATTTAAAAAACTATGGCTCTTAGACTATGGAGACACTAAAACTTTTTTTTGTTTTAAAAATGAAATTATTGTGTAAAACGTACATAAATAAAAAAAATTGTATACATATTGGGTATCACCGCGTCCGTGACAACCTGCTCTATAAAATTACCACATGATCTAACCTGTCAGATGAATGGTGTAAATAACAAAAAAAAAAAAAACGGTGCCAAAAAAGCTATTTCTTGTTACCTTGCCGCACAAAAGTGTAATATAGAGCAACCAAAAATCATATGTACCCTAAACTTGTACCAACAAAACTGCCACCCTATCCCGTAGTTTCTAAAATGGGGTCACTTTTTTGGAGTTTCTACTCTAGGGGTGCATCAGGGGGGCTTCAAATGGGACATGGTGTCAAAAAAACCAGTCCAGCAAAATCTGCCTTCCAAAAACCGTATGGCATTCCTTTCCTTCTGCGCCCTGCCGTGTGCCCGTACAGCAGTTTACGACCACATATGGGGTGTTTCTGTAAACTACAGAATCAGGGCCATAAATAATGAGTTTTGTTTGGCTGTTAACCCTTGCTTTGTAACTGGAAAAAAAATATTAAAATGGAAAATCTGCCAAAAAAGTGAAATTCTGAAATTGTATCTCTATTTTCTATTAAATCTTGTGCAACACCTAAAGGGTTAACAAAGTTTGTAAAATCAGTTTTGAATACCTTGAGGGGTGTAGTTTCTTAGATGGGGTCACTTTTATGGAGTTTCTACTCTAGGGGTGCATCAGGGGGGCTTCAAATGGGACATGGTGTCAAAAAAACCAGTCCAGCAAAATCTGCCTTCCAAAAACCGTACGGCATTCCTTTCCTTCTGCGCCCTGCCGTGTGCCCGTACAGCAGTTTACAACCACATATGAGGTGTTTCTGTAAACTACAGAATCAGGGCCAGAAATAATGAGTTTTGTTTGGCTGTTAACCCTTGCTTTGTAACTGGAAAAAAAATATTAAAATGGAAAATCTGCCAAAAAAGTGAAATTTTGAAATTGTATCTCTATTTTCTATTAAATCTTGTGCAACACCTAAAGGGTTAACAAAGTTTGTAAAATCAGTTTTGAATACCTTGAGGGGTGTAGTTTCTTAGATGGGGTCACTTTTATGGAGTTTCTACTCTAGGGGTGCATCAGGGGGGCTTCAAATGGGACATGGTGTCAAAAAAACCAGTCCAGCAAAATCTGCCTTCCAAAAACCGTATGGCATTCCTTTCCTTCTGCGCCCTGCCGTGTGCCCGTACAGCAGTTTACAACCACATATGAGGTGTTTCTGTAAACTACAGAATCAGGGCCAGAAATAATGAGTTTTGTTTGGCTGTTAACCCTTGCTTTGTAACTGGAAAAAAAATATTAAAATGGAAAATCTGCCAAAAAAGTGAAATTTTGAAATTGTATCTCTATTTTCTATTAAATCTTGTGCAACACCTAAAGGGTTAACAAAGTTTGTAAAATCAGTTTTGAATACCTTGAGGGGTGTAGTTTCTTAGATGGGGTCACTTTTATGGAGTTTCTACTCTAGGGGTGCATCAGGGGGCTTCAAATGGGACATGGTGTCAAAAAAACAGTCCAGCAAAACATGCCTTCCAAAATCCAAACGGCGCACCTTTCACTCTACGCCCCGCTGTGTGGCCGTACAGTAGTTTACGGCCACATATGGCGTGTTTCTGTAAACGGCAGAGTCAGGGCAATAAAGATACAGTCTTGTTTGGCTGTTAACCCTTGCTTTGTTAGTAGAAAAAATGGGTTAAAATGGAAAATTAGGCAAAAAAATGAAATTCTCAAATTTCATCCCCATTTGCCAATAACTCTTGTGCAACACCTAAAGGGTTAACAAAGTTTGTAAAATCAGTTTTGAATACCTTGAGGGGTGTAGTTTCTTAGATGGGGTCACTTTTATGGAGTTTCTACTCTAGGGGTGCATCAGGGGGCTTCAAATGGGACATGGTGTCAAAAAACCAGTCCAGCAAAATCTGGCTTCCAAAAACCATACGGCGCACCTTTCACTCTACGCCCCGCTGTGTGGCCGTACAGTAGTTTACGGCCACATATGGGGTGTTTCTGTAAACGGCAGAGTCAGGGCAATAAAGATACAGTCTTGTTTGACTGTTAACCCTTGCTTTGTTAGTGGAAAAAATGGGTTAAAATGGAAAATTAGGCAATAAAAGGAAATTCTCAAATTTCATCCCCATTTGCCAATAACTCTTGTGCAACACCTAAAGGGTTAACAAAGTTTGTAAAATCAGTTTTGAATACCTTGAGGGGTGTAGTTTATAGAATGGGGTCATTTTTGGATGGTTTCTATTATGTAAGCCTCGCAAAGTGACTTCAGACCTGAACTCGTCCCTAAAAATTGGGTTTTTGTAAATTTCTGAAAAATTTCAAGATTTGCTTCTAAACTTCTAAGCCTTGTAACATCCCCAAAAAATAAAATATCATTCCCAAAATAATTCAAACATGAAGTAGACATATGGGGAATGTTAAGTCATCACAATTTTTGGGGGTATTACTATGTATTACAGAAGTAGAGAAACTGAAACTTTGAAATTTGCAAATTTTTCCCAATTTTTGGTAAATTTGACTTTTTTTTATGCAAAAAAAAATATTTTTTTAACTTTATTTTACCAGTGTCATGAAGTACAATATGTGACGAAAAAACAATCTCAGAATGGCCTGGATAAGTCAAAGCGTTTTAAAGTTATCAGCACTTAAAGTGACACTGGTCAGATTTTCAAAAAATGGCCTGGTCCTAAGGTGTAAAAAGGCTGTGTCCCTAAGGGGTTAAACGACACTGCACCACAAACAGGAATGCTACTGTAAAGGAAATCACAGAATGGTCTCAGGAATACTTCCAGAAACCATTGTCAGTGAACACAATCCACCGTGCCATCCGCCGCTGCCAGCTGAAACTCTACAGTGCAAAGAAGAAGCCATTTCTAAGCAAGATCCACAAGCTCAGGCGTTTTCACTGGGCCAGGGATCATTTAAAATGGAGTGTGGCAAAATGGAAGACTGTTCTGTGGTCAGACGAGTCACCATTCAAAGTTATTTTTGGAAATCTGGGACGCCATGTCATCCGGACCAAAGAGGACAAGGACAACCCAAGTTGTTATCAACAATTAGTTCAGAAGCCTGCATCTCTGATGGTATGGGGTTGCATGAGTGCGTGTGGCATGGGCAGCTTGCATGTCTGGAAAGGCACCATCAATGCAGAAAAATATATTCAGGTTCTAGAACAACATATGCTCCCATCCAGAGGTCATCTCTTTCAGGGAAGACCCTGCATTTTTCAACAAGATGATGCCAGACCACATTCTGCATCAATCACAACTTCATGGCTGCGTAGGAGAAGGATCCGGGTACTGAAATGGCCAGTCTGCAGTCCAGATCTTTCACCTATAGAGAACATTTGGCGCATCATAAAGCGGAAGGTGCAACAAAGAAGGCCCAAGACGATTGAACAGTTAGAGGCCTGTATTAGACAAGAATGGAAGAGCATTCCTATTTCTAAACCTGAGAAACTGGTCTCCTCGGTCCCCAGACGTCTGTTGAGTGTTGTAAGAAGAAGGGGAGATGCCACACAGTGGTGAAAATGGCCTTGTCCCAACTTTTTGGGGATTTGTTGACACCATGAAATTCTGATTCAACATATTTTTCCCTTAAAATGGTACATTTTCTCAGTTTAAACTTTTGTTCCGTGATTTATGTTCTATTCTGAATAAAATATTAGAAGTTGGCACCTCCACATCATTGCATTCAGTTTTTATTCACGATTTGTATAGTGCCCCAACTTTTTGGGAATCCGGTTTGTAAAAGGATCAATCGCAAACACGTATAAGAGCGGGCTCAATGGACAACCCTGGCAGACTCCAGACCCGACCTCAAAAGGGCTGCCAGACCAACCGTTCACCAGCGGGAAACTCTTTGCCCCTGCATACAAGATCTTCAACCAATCGACAAACCCCCCCGGCAGGCCATATTTCAGAAGGACTGCCCAGAGGTACTCATGGTTAACCCGATCAAAAGCCTTTGCCTGATCTAAAGCCAGCATGTACCCCTTCCAGTTACCCGCCCTACTTTGCTCCACTGCCTCTCGGACACCGAGCACAGCACTAAACGTGCTTCGGCCTGGAACTGAGCAATGTTGGGTCTCCGAAAGGAGCCGGAGCGCAAACTGCACCAACCGATTAAACAGTATCTTGGCCAGGATCTTTCTGTCCGTAATGAGAAGCACTATGGGATGCCAATTCTCAATATGGCTCGGGTCTTTACCCTTTGATTTAAGCATCAGAGCTGACCTTATTGACTTCGGCAGAGCACCCGAGGAAAGGCACTCATTGAATACCTTAGTCAAAAGGGAACCAAGGAGTCCTTAAAGGTCTTATAAAACTCGGATGTTATGCCATCCGGGCGTGGCGACTTCTTTAGGACAAGCCCTTCAATCACCAGGCTGACTTCCTCTTCTCCGATTTCTTCTATCAAAACGCCAAGAGAGCGGTCTACTCTTGACTCAGGGATGGTTTCAGCCAGGAAAGCCGAAATCCTGTCCCGATTCAGATCCTTCTTCCTCAAGAGGCACCAGTAGAAGGACTTGACGATTTCGAAGATCCCTGATCTGGACCTATCCAGAGATCCCGTACCATCGACCAGTCCCATCACCAACTTACTTTTCACTGACATCTTACAGTTTCTGTAAGGGACGGGCAAGCGGTACTTTCCGAAATCCCTCTCAAAAACCAAAAGGTGTGTGCCTATCATACTGGCACCTCCTAAGCAAAGATTTCACCCTGGAGATATCCTCTTCTCAGCAACCTCAAGTCGAGACCAGTTGTTCAAGTTTCCTCCCCAGACCCTGATACAAGCGGTACCTGTCCAGAGACCTGAGGCTCGAGAGCTGGCTAAAGAACTTTGCCACCCGATCTTTGAATATCTCCCACCACTCAGACTTAGTGTCACAAAGATCCAGCATCTATACTCAAAGGATTATCTCACCTCTGCTTCCTCCAGGAGGGCCGAATTTAGCTTCCAATAGCCTCTTCCCATTTGGGGAAATTCTGCAACATTCAAAGGGAACATGATTAGACAGTGATCAGAGAATTCCACCTCTAAAAGGTGAAAAAGTAGTCTCCTTCTTTAAATCAAACCTATCTAATCTGGACCTAATCTGACTACCTCTATAATAAGTGAAACCCCCTTGGCCTGGCGTGTGCCTAATGTGGACATCCACCAGGCGAGCCTCGCTAGCTATGCTATTCAGGGATACACTATCATAATCCAGCCGGTTTCTGGCGCCTCCCCGGTCTTGGGACCCTGTGACTGTATTAAAGTCCCCACCAAAGACCACCTGCCGACTCGTAAAAAGGAAAGGTTTGATCCTCATAAAGAGACGCTTCCGATCCCACCTGGTTTGGGGACCATGGATGTTTATCAGGCGAAGCTCTTGACCCTTCATGAGGACATCTAAAATCAAACACCTCCCCATTTCTAACTCAATCACTCGTCGGCTTTCTACTGGTGCGGTAAAAAGAACCGCCACTCCGCTATACAGCTCAGCCACAAGAGACCAATATGATGGACCACACCTCCACTCCTTTTTTTGCTTTATATACAGCCGCCAAATCTGGCAGCCTGGTCTCTTGCAAAAATAAAATGTCAGCTTTAACCCGGCTGAGAAAATCAAAGGCTGCAAACCTAGCCGCATTTGATTTAATACTGGCGACATTAATGGTCGCCAGCGTCAACGGAGTGAGTGCCGCCATACAGAGTGATTAGACAGCCTTCTTCCTTCCATTTTTTTCCCCCTTCTTCTTACCCCTCCCCAGGCTACCCCCTAATGTGACACGATTTCTTTTGAGAGGGACAGTGGTGTCCATCTCATTAGTCACCACCGCCTCCCCCTTCACACCACCCTTGTCATTCTCATTCCCAGTGTCCAGACCCGCCCCACCTCCTGAGGACCTTGAATCCTCACCGGAGAGGGTACGGGCCCTTCCAGAGGCTCCTTCTCTTGCCCCTCTGGCTCCCCACCTTTCACCCCCTCCCCAGAAGAAGAGGAGGTGGAGATCTCATCCAAGGTGAGGTACCAGTTGGAAAGATCCAGGGGAAGAGAGTTAGGGTCAGAGAGGTCCAGGGGGGAGCTGGCTTTACCCTCCGGAGCCACTCTGATCGGGCTAGATCTTTTTTTGGTCAGACGTTTCCTTCTTGTTCTTTTAGACTCTGTCACACTCCCCTCTGTTGCACTCTCGTAGCAAGAGGACAGAGTCACCTCGGAATGGTTTAATCTCCTGAGTTCCTCATTCACCTTGTTATCCCCCAGGGTCTCAGCTCTAGGAGAGGCATTCTCTTGGGAGGGCCCAGGCATCACCCCAGGGTGGAGTTCCACCTGCCCTCTCTCCATTTGACACCTCTCCCTCCGTCTCTGCTGGGACAGGCAGTCTTTTCTCTTCATCGACCCCACTGCCCTATCGCCTTCACCAGCACTCGCCCCGGCGGTAGGGGCCTCCCAGCTCACCTCCGCGCGTGCACGAGCCACTTTGGTGACAGAGCGAGGGCAACGACTGAACGGGTGCCCTAGCTCACCACACAGGTTGCATCTAATCTGCCCACAAGATGCAGCTAGATGACCTTCACCCCCGCACAATACGCACCTCTGCACTTGGCAGCTGGCACTGAAGTACGAAGGGCTGCCGCACTTGTAACACAGCTTGGGCTGCCCCCATAGAACACCATGATCCTATCCCGACCAAGGAAAGCAGATGAAGGTATGTGGGAAACCGAACCCACTGAATGTTTCAACTTAATCTGAAACGTCCAGGCACACAACCAGATGCCAAACTCATCCATGTTCTTGCTAGGAAGACCCTGGACGTCCCCGTACCTGCTCAACCAGGTCAAGATGTAAACACAAGAAAGTGACTCGTTTCGGGTCAGAATGGTCACCTTCTGGACCTCATTCTGGCGGGTTATCACTTGCACGAAAAACCCCTACCAGTCCGGCTGGTCTTTTGCCAGTTCATACTCAGACCAGAAAAGTTCAAGACCCTCTGGCCGGGCAAAACTGACATCAAACTCCCGGGTGCCATATGGATCTATTTGGGCAAAGATGTCACATGCCCTGATGCCCATCTAAAAGAGAAGCTCTGCCACCTTCTTCCTAGTAGGACACGCTTCATTGCCTCTCCATTTCAGACAGACAACATTCCGTCTGGTTGACCCGGGGCCGGTTGTGGGCGAGGACCAGGTGGTCTCGCCCCTGCCTTGCTCTCGGAAGGCACGCAGGCCATGCCTGTCTATCCAGAAGGATAGATCCACCTGCTTCCCCCCTACTGTAATGGAATTCTTCCCTCTCTTAAGAGCCTCTAGAAGTTGGCGTTGCAAGTTACCGTCACTAGACATTGGTAATGGGGAGGACAATGGGGACCGCCCCTCCCCCCCAGACCCATCTACAGCAGGTGCAACTCCACCCTTCTGAAGGGGCCAAATGAGGCGCACCAGCCACTTGTACAGCGGCCGGCCGACCCCCAACATTCACCCCCTCCCCATCAGGGCCCGGGGCAACACCACTAACAGAAACTTTATTTAGGGAAACTGTATTAACACTACTAGAAGTGACCACTTCTTCAGTGGCCACTATCACACTCTCCCCTCCCCCCACAGACACTGCTGGGACAGAGGTCACTTTATTAGCTGTCTCTAGCATCATCTTGCTGGACACGCTTTTAACATTCTTTTCAGTTTTTTTCGGCCAGCGGGCTGTAGAACCACTGGTCCCAGCCACGCCGGCCTTATCCACTTGATGGATAGTGCAGGAGGGAGGGGCGGCACAAACCACACTTACATCAGAACCGCCCTCTCCCTCCTTGCCTGCAGACACGTTGCTTTGAGCCTCCTTCTGAAGCCCTGAAGCCCCGCCCCCGCCACCTCCAGCAACTCCCAGCCGTCACAGCGACACCAGCGGAAGGAGCTGAAGATCGTTACTACAAACAGGGATGGCGTCCTGCGCCACCTTTGCCACGTGTTTCTCCCCACTCCTACGCTCCGGTCCCACAGCAGAGACCGGGCCAGGGAGGATAATGGGGTTCGTGCCCTGAGCTGGCTTTGCAGCTGGCCCAGGGCACGCAGGGTGGGTCACATAGACATACCTCACCTCTGGTTTTACTGTCTTTTCCTTTTTCCTATCGGCTCATCTTCAGGTAATTCATCACCAAAGCAAATGTCCTCACGTATTTTGGGGGACTCCAGGTGGCGCATTTCGGCCATAAGCTGCCCCCCAACCCCGCTGTTCTCACTGTACTCTCCTTCCTCATCGTAACTAATGGGGGGCAGGCATACCTGCTCTGCAGTGATACCTGTGGTGATACCTGTTTACGCAAGTTGCCCCCCCATGTCCGACTCTTCCTCCTCCCTAGTGGAGTCATCTTCTTGCTGTTTTTGGCTTCCAGCAATTTCATTGAACCTTTCATCGTTCTTAAGCTTTTCCTTAAAA